>NC_142778.1:33160071-33460071 GCF_988280905.1 Pimephales promelas
CCATTTGTGTTGATTTTTGTTCCTTATGTTTGGAATTGTGTTGTACATTTTACACTTGTTTCTTTCATCCTAGATGTTTTTGGAATAAAAAAAGAAAAACATTGTTCAATGTTCAGTTAAGGCTGTTTTCTTTTCCATAGTTCTGTTTTAATTCTTGCAATACGCAGTGGCACCTCCTTACACTTTTCAACATGAATAAAACTACAAGTTACTCATGAAAAAAGACATGAACACAGGCCTTAAAGGAGTAGTTCAATTTAAAAAAAAAAAACCTTTGCTGATAATTTACTCGCCCCCATGTCATCCAAGATGTCTTTCTTTCTTCAGTCGAAGAAATTAAGGTTTTTGATAAACATTCCAGGACTTTTCTTCATATAATGGACTTCATTGGGAACCAAAAGGTTCAAGGTCACAATGAGTTTCAGTGCAGCTTCCAACGGCTTTAAACGACACCAGACGATGTGTAAGGGTCTTATCTAGCGAAACGATAGCTCATTTAAAAAAAATAAAAAAAATTACGTTTTATAAGCACAAATGCTCACCTTGCTCTGTTCTGTGTGACTCTCCTGTTCGAACTCGATCAAAATGAATGAATCTTTTTCTGAGTCGATTTGTTTGTTGGATGAACCAAATGACATGGGAAAAAAGGTAAAAAAGAAAGAAAGACATGGATATCTTGGATGACACGGGGGTGAGTAAATGATCAGCAAAAGTTTTTTTAAAGTGAACTACTCCTTTAAGCAAGGGTTAGGACGTTTAAGTAGCTTTTATAAACTTGCCGCCTTGTAATCAATATACAATCGTAATACACAAGCGAATACGCAGTTATGATTACGATTTACTTCAACCTAAGTGTAATACTTATTAGTGTAGTAGGGTTTTTAGTATATTTATCTTATAATACAATAACATAATGCATTACATATCGTTAATTAATACAGTCAAGTAGGCTACTTTTAAATAACAAAATATAGATTTTCATCAATGTGACATTTTATTTATGATATGTATCTGCAGCCTATGTAAGTTACGTGACCAACTGACGTCAGCATTATGTAATGTTTGCTGATTTATTAATGATAGCGTATGTAGACTAGCGTGTAGTAATGCGTGAGTGAAATGAAAAGTTGTGCTTGCTCGAAACAACCCTCCGTGTTCCCGCAGCCTCCTCCCCTTTACTACAAGATATGCGCGCGCTAGTGAATCATTCATCACTCCAGCGCAATGCAAGCTGATGCTAAGAGTTTCTGTTAGATGAACACCTCTGACTGAACTATCTTCAGTTTCTGTGTACTGGGATCTGTTCAGGATGACACCTCTCCTCTGCAACGCCTGCCTCATCTTGCCTGTTGCTTTACATCTGCGTAAGTTGATTTCATTACATTTTCTCTTGCCAGCACACACCTGAGTGAAATCACCGATGGATTTTGTGGTTTACTCAGGCTGCTATGAATCAGCATCCGAGATATTAGGAGTAAAATAGATCGAGAGAGGTTACCTCAGCGGATTATGCTAGTGTCCATGGGCTGTTTCCCCATTTTAAGCGCGACAGATGAGTTTAAAAATCAGATAAAACACACACTGGCGCAGTCTCGAGGAGTTGAGTCGGTCGAGCTCTGGATGTTACCGGGGCACCGCTGACGTTTCGCTGCTGCTTCGGAGTCAATGCAACTGTGGATTTAGTGTGTGTGTGTGTGTGTGTGTGTGTGTGTGTGTGTGTGTGTGTGTGTGTATGTGTGGAGGGGAAACACAACTATAGGATCAAATCATGAATAAAAGCATCTGTTCACTCCTTCACAGCTCTTCTCTCCAGAGAGAGTATAACCCCCTTTTGCGAATTTACGAAACAATAGGCTATGTTGTCAGTCATCACCAGAGTTAAGGAGAAAATGTGTTTAAACCGTGTTTAGGACTTAAAATCATAAAATCAGAATTCTATATTAGTTCATTTTGACGATTATTTTACTTTTTGAGGATTTTTTTTTATTTTTTTAAGAAGAAAGAATCGTTTTAAAGGAGTTAACAAATTAGAAATAGCTAATGTAAAACACTTAAAAGGTGCGCTTAAACATTTGAATTATTTTACAGACATTTTAGAGGAAGCAAATGGTCCAAAAATGTATTGGTAACATCTTTCTTTCATTCGTTCTTCCTTTATTTATTTTTCTTTGTTTCAATAGCCTATACAACTGAGTTAAGTATTAAGATTTAAATTCTTGGATAATTTCGAGACTGAAAGCATACAATAACCTGCAGTTAAGCGAGTCAGATTACACCACCAGTAAAGTGATTTTGATTCACTAAATAAAGAACCGACTCATACGAGTCATTCATTCGGCTGTGTCTAAAATCGCATAGGCTACTCTCTTGAGTAGGTTCTTATCTTCAATAAGAAATTACTTCTCTCACAGCCGTGATCTATATAGTATGAATGGGATTTTGTAGCGCTGTATATTTTTGATATTTTAAAAGAACATACTCAAACGAGTCATTCGCTAAAGATTCTACACTGGTTATGTGGTTGATTCACTAAAAGAACCGGTTCATTAGAATCATTCGTTCTGACCAGGTACCTTTTTACAGTTTGGCTCTGACTACTCTGCGCGTTTATCGTTATTTTGTCGACGTGTTGTTCGTAAATATTACCACTAAGCATAACGAGAATCATATTATCACATGATGACTTTTGTTTATAGTGGCTCCACTCCACACTACTACCATAATGGTTTATTTATTATTTTTGTGCCTTTATTAAATAGGACTAAAGAGAGATGGGATTGGAACTTTTTTATATTGTTCTCTTCAGAAAAGCATCAGAAGAAACTGATATAATAACGAAAATATATGTGCATCTTCATCCGTGCTGTTTCACTTCTTTATGATACAAACTTGCTTACTGCTGCAACATCATCATCAATTTAAATGCCATAAAATATGAGCTATATGAAATATCATGCAAGATAGACTGCACGTGATTAAAAAACAATCAATAGTCTGCGAGACACCTAGCCTACATTTTATGTAGTTTAAAGTTAGTTGATGTTTTTGGCAACTTGTGGCTTTTGAGAAAAAACATTCCCACATTTTCACAAAATGTGCAATTATTAGCAGGTGCTTTTTTTAAACCATAATTTACAAAAACAGAATCAAATCAGTTTAATGGGGAGAGTATTATACCATGCATGATTAGAAACCACAATATAAACCCATGATATTGCTAAAATACAATGTACATCTATTTTTAGCATGTCTGTCACATTGCCACACTATGGAAGGCTATATTTTGTAACTACAGATGAGTTGAGACAGTGAGCACAAGGGACTTGGGCAAGTGTGGAAGTGGTTATTTATACACAAGTGAATCAATCTTCAGTGTGAGATCTAGAGTTAAATGAATAATGAAGAGGATTGTCTTTGTTGGAGTATGAATGCAGAATCTGCTGTATTGATGGTTTTTGTGAGTTTACTGCACCACCGTGGATGGACAAGGTCATGGTTTCGATTCTTAGAGAATACGTAATAAAAATCTCTCTTGGTATAGCCTGAAGGTAAAAAAAAAAATACTGCATGCAAATAATAGACATTGACATTCACTTAATTATCCTTCATGAGGATTCCAGTGGTATTAGTAATACTTGCAAACCAAAGCACTATTCAGTCCCAAAGTGCTATTTGCTGAACGTACAATTCAGTAGTTTATGGAAAAGACAGATTTTTCATATGTTGTTACTGCTTTAAATACCTCGCACTGGGTGGTAAGACTTTTTGATTTTATTTTAAATGGAATAATTCATATTTTGGTTGATTTTAAAAATCCTCTCAATCTTTTTGCGCTCTCGTTCTCTCCCCATATCACTTTCATATTCATACGCTTTTGGTTTGAAAATTTAAAGCGTGCTCTGTAGACAGTTTTCCGCATTGAAAGGAGCAGACACGACTTCTGAGTAAAGATAGTTTTAAGATGCCTTGAAAACTAGGACACTAATGTTTACCGCCAAGGATAACATTCTATCTAATGGTCGTTTTTAGAACATTAATTACTCAGTAAATAGGAAGTGGTCTGATTTGCAGGATTGACAGAAAGAGTACTGTTGATGTACTGCAAAGTGCCAAGGTCTTTCCCTCCCATGCTTTTCACACAGTTTGTGATGGCAACTTCTGAAGTGTTTGAGACATCAAGACCTTCTTTTAATTATTAATAATACATATACACGCATAGAGTGGGGCCGGACATCTGAGGCCTCATTGAAAATCTTGGATTTAAAACTGAATTTAAACCTGTAAACAGATATATAATATAAAAAATAATATTAAAAAATTGTGTTACAAAGTCAAAAAAATTCTGACTTTGTAACACAATTTGCGAGTTTAGATCTTGAAATTCTGACATCTTTTCTCAGAATTGTGAGATATAAAGTTGCAATTGCGAATTATCAGGCCAATTCTAAGGGGAAAAAAATAACTTTTTTCCCCTTAGAATAGTTTATATCTCACAATTCTGACTTTACAACACGCAATTTCAACTTTTTATCATGCATTTCTGACTTTATAACACGCAATTGCGACTTTACATCAATCAATTGTCACTTTATATCACGCAATTCCGACTTTATATCTCGCAATTCTGAGAAATAAAGTCAGAACTGCGAGATGTAAACTCGCAATTCTGAGAAATAAAGTCGCAATTGCGAGATATAAAGTCGCAATTATAAGAAATAAAGTCGCAATTGTGAGAAAAAAAGAGAATTTAGACTATCTCACAATTCTGACTTTTTTCTCATAATTGCGAGTTTACATCTCGAAATTCTGACTTTATAACACAATTGTGAGTTTATATCTCGAAATTCTGACATCTTTTCTCAGAATTGTGAGATATAAAGTCGCAATTGCGAGTTATCAGGCCAATTCTAAGGGAAAAAAACTTTTTTCCCCTCAGAATAGTTTATCTCACAATTCTGACTTTTCAACACGCAATTTCAACTTTATATCATGCATTTCTGACTTTATAACACGCAATTAAACTTTACATCAATCAGTTTTGACTTTATATCACACAATTCTGAATTTATATCTCGCAATTCTGAGAAATAAAGTCAGAACTGTGAGATGTAAACTCGCAATTGTGAGAAATAAAGTCAGAATTGTGAGATAAAAAGTCGCAATTACCAACAAGCTTCCATAAGTTCCTATATTTATGAGAATACCAAAAATTTTTACACTTTATTTTGATGGTCCTTTAGACACTCTGCTAACTATAAATAACTTTGCAACTACATCAACTAACTCTCATTAGAATATTAGCAGACTGGTTACGGTTCGGGATAATAGAATAAGTTGACATGTAGTTGCAAAGTTATAGTCAGTAGAATATGTGTTCGAGGACCATCACAACAAAGTGTTAGCAGCTATTAAGCAGACTACCAATGAGAGTTAGTTGACATGTTGCAAATTTGGGAGGTGGACCATCAAAATAAAGTTTTAACCCAAAATATAGAACTCAAATGTGAGGCTTGAGCTGTTTGCCAATTTAACTGTCACCCAAAAGCATAGACCAACATTGATTTTTCTCATATTAAAGTAGAGAACTGCAAAACAGAACCATTTTAAGAAGTCTCAGACTTCAGCCTAACTATAAAGGTTTTTAACTATAAACTATATAATAGAGTTTCTGGTCTTTTGTTATATACTCTGTAAATAAGCGCTGTGAAATGAACCAGCAGCTGAGGCATGACATCCCCTCGACTCCCCACCCTGTGACACCGCGAATGAATATTCATGAGAAAAGTGACTTACTTCTTGAAGTTACAGGAACTTGTGTCCTCTAGAAGTAATGAATCCTGAGTGATTCAGTGGTGTGAGCATTTGTGTGCATGTGCTTAGAGTGTGTGTACAGGAGAGAGAGAAAGACAATGACATAACTTGCAGGGGTAATTAAAGGCAGCTGAACTGGACGCAGACTCGGTATACTGCATAAGGATCATGTGTTTTCTTCAAGTTCAACCGAATATATACAAGGTCACCGCAGTCCATCTCCCAGGTGGTAAATTTTGAGTGGGTTGCATATCTGCATCAGAGGTAAGAAGCCCTCGGGACATATGGAGGCTAAATGTGCTGCCAAATACGGTCATCACACTTTTTTGTTGCACTTTTTACAACTAGAAGAAAGTCTTTCATAAAGTCTATACTTAAATTAGGGTATTTGACTGACTTCTATGAATATGACTGGTACATATCAAAGTAATTGTGATTATCCTAAGGGAACTTTATAATGTTACACACTGTAAAAAAATATTGTTGGTTTAACTTAAAAAAGTAAGTAACCTGGTTGCCTCAAAATCGTAAGTTCATTGAACTGGAAAAAGTGAGTTAATACAATGAAGGAGATTAATTTAATCATCAGAAACTCAAAATTATATGTTATCTGAACTAAATAAATTATTTAAGTTGATTTGACAAAAGAACAAATGTTGTGATTACTACACTGTAAAAAAATATTGTTGGTTTAACTTGAAAAAGTAAGTAACCTGGGTTGCCTTAAAATTTTAAGTTGATTGAACTGGAAAAAGTGAGTTAATACAATGAAGGAGATTAATTTAATCATCAGAAACTCAAAATAATAAGTTATCTCAACTAAATAAATTATTATAAAGTTGATTTGACAAAAGAAAATATGTTGTGATAGCAAATCTTGAAAATATTTTTTTACAGTGCAGTACAAACAGATTTTTCCAACTTTGGATTCTCCTCCTGTAACTCTAATGGATGAAGTGCACTGGCTAAATTAAGTTTGGCTTGAAATAGATGTTTCGATAGTCTTTTTTTTTTTCCTATTGAGATTTATATATCTGAGTGAAGCGGCTTTTTGAACAAGATAAAATGTAGGGCGGGACTTCATTGGATTGTTGTGGTTTGCTATTTGTCGATCTCATGTGAGTGACAGGTTGTTCCGCCCTCATGCCAGTAAACACTCAATCATTCATAATAATTACTGCATTATTCCATAAAAACAAGAAATTGTCCATTTTGATTTCATGATAGCCTTGCCAGTTGAGCTGTTGCTTTTTATTATTATTATTGAGAGTTAGAAAGACATCAGCTATCTGAGCGAAAGGGCCAAATAGTCCTTCAGGTTTGTCTTTTCTGTTTCAGTGGCGCTGTGGAGGTGGACATAAAGAAAGATTAATATGGCTGTCAGGTTTGTTTGATCACGGTTGACTGACTGCTCCCTCAATGGCTAACCCTTTGAACCAGTTGAGCTGAGACACGTACACTCACTGTGGTTTTCTGTAAAAACAGCCATTGTATGACAAGCATGGATAGTTTGAGATGATCTGAAGAGAGAAGAACACCATAAAATACTGTAGGTCTCACAGGATTGGGAAAACAACACACAGGATGGATAGAGTGGAAGATAAGAAAGTTTAGTTGTGAACAGAATACAAAAAATGAAAGAATACAAAATTAGAGATAAAGAGATGAGACAAGACATGCAAGGCAAGGTATCTCTATAAGGTAGCTCTATAACATGTGGTTCCTATTAACATAGAAATGCGTATTATACCGGTGGAAACTATACACTGCATGTGCTTCAGTCTCTAACTCTTCCCGCACACACTCAAAGTCACGCAAAGTCTATCTCCCCACGTATGTATTCAGAAGAGTATGTGAACAGTATGATACACTCTTAGAAGAAATGGTTCTATTTAGAACCAGAAATGGTTCCATCCCCCGCTTCATATATGGAACTCTATATAGAACCATTTTTTTGGTAAAAGGTTCTATTGGCCATGTTCTATATAGAACCTAGAGGAACCCTTTTTTTTTAAGAGTGTATAGAACATTTTAGGGGTTCCAAATACGTAGCGCTGATAGAACCTTTTAAGGTTCTATATAGAGTGTAGATAATACTATGATTATGTCAAGATGAAATTAGTAATGATGAAGCCATGAATCGACACAAGGTGGGGAAAGTGAAGAGATGAGGAGACAATACCAGGCAAAACGAGGAGACGAGGTGAAATAAGTAAAGAGACGAGAGAAGAGACCAGATGAGAGAAGTGAAGAGATGAGAAAAAAAAGACATGAGACAAGATGAGAGAAGATATTTAATGAGACGTCAAGACATGAATAATGAGACAAGGAGAAGAGAGAAGGAGAAAAGTGAAGACATGAGAATACGTGAGCTGAGGTGACTGCGAAATTAAAAGAGGTGAGACAAGAGACGTGGAAAAAGAGAAGAGTGCAGAAAACAAGAAGAGAGAATAGACAAGATGAGGAGAGATGAGGAGACAAGACAATAGAAGGGATGAGATGAGAGAAGGGAAGAGACGAGGAGACAAGACAAAAGAAGGGATGAGATGCGTTACGACAGGGTGAATGATGAGTAATGATGAGACAAGGAGACGAGACAGGAGTAAAGTTTATTTATAAAGCACTTTTCACAGATAAAATCACAAAGTGCTGTACATGAGAATAAGTTAAACAAAAAATATATAACGTATATGTACGATTAAAGTGACGCTAGTGAAAACCCATCAACCAAAATAAACATGTTTTCAGAACCTTTTCTGCCAGACGTAAGGACAGGAGTAGGGCGTTCCTCAGTCTGAGAGCTACAGACTGAAATGACATGTCCCTTCTTATAACGAGTCTTATGGCACTTTTCTATTACCGGTACCAGCTCGGCTCGCCTCGACTCGGCTCGCTTTTCGCTCCGTTTTCCATTGCAGACACCACAAATAGTACCCGGTCGTCATAACGTCAAATGCCCTATCAAGCTCTTGCTGGATCCTCTCTTCAGCAACCAAACGAAGGAAAGTCTGCACCACGGCGTATTCTTCCGAGTAAGTTTAGAAACTATCTTTGGCCAAACTATTTAAAAATGGCGGGGATATTCTGGATACTCCATCTGGCGCGTGCAATGATGACGCAGTGAATGGTGACGATTCTCTCTGACCAATCAGCAGTCGGCATTGTTTTCATTTTAGTACCGGCTTAGCTCGCCTTAGCTCGCTCAGAACCTCGCCGCAGGTGATAATAAAACAGTACAGGTACAACTTTTACACAGTGGAAAACCAAACAAAGCCGAGCCGAGTCGAGCTGGTACTGTAGTGCAAAATTAGGGATTAGGGACATTAGGGACTGCAAGCAAGTTCTGGCCAGAGGACCGGAGAGTGCGGTCAGAGGAATACGGCTTCAAAAGATCCAGGATGCAATATGGGGCCTGACCATTTAAAGGAGTAATTAACTTTTAAGAAAACGTTTGCTGATAATCTTTTTTTCGTGTCATTTGGTTCATTCAACGGACGAAATGAACGAGTTGACTCGGGAAACGATTCGTTCATTTTGATGAACGAGTTTGAACAGGAGAGTCACGAACGCTCATCACAGAACAGAGCAAGGCGACCATTTGAGCTTATAAAACATAAACTTTTTTTTTTTTAAATGAGTGATCGTTTCGCTTGATAAGACCCTTATTCCAACTCATTCCAACTCATCAGATACGACGCTTTTGCCAAAGAGTAGACATCCAACGCACATGGCACCCTTTAGCGTCAAATGAGACGCTTCGGTTATGGTAGGTTTAGTTCTGGGGTAGTGTTAGGGTTAGACCACTAGGAGGCGCCTTCTGCCCCATATATATCTGCGTCTCATTTGACGCTAAAGGGTGCCATGTGCGTTGGATGTCTACGCTTTGGCAAAAGCGTCGTATATGATGCCTTGGGATGAGAACGGGCTCCTTATTCATCATCTGAAATCGTTTAAAGCCCTTTGAACAGTTTGCACTGAAACTGTCTTTTGGACCTTGAATCGTTTGGTTCCCATTGAAGTCCATTATATGGAGAAAAATCGTGGAATGTTTTCATCAAAAACCTTAATTTCTTTTCGACTGAAGAAAGAATGACTTCGACTGAAGAAAGAATGAAGAAAACAAAAGTTTTCTTAAAAGTTAACTACTCCTTTAAGGCTCTGAAAGTCAGCACTAAAATCTTAAAATCAATCCTGAATTTTAAAGGGAGCCAATGGAGATCCAATGGAGAAGAGATTATATGAGAAGAACTAAAAAGACAAGAGAACAGAACAGGACAATAGAATTCAGCAGACGGGAAGAGAGGAGAGAGGAGAAGAAAGCTGCCGCCGTTGGAGAGAAGATTGCCCAGCCTGTATGCCTGGAAGCATGCACTAACCCTGATAAGTTACAGCAGGGAACTTCAATGTTGCAGTCGATAAAAACTCATTAGAGCAGGACTGGGTCACTGTGTTAGTGTCCAGTGCAATGAACCTCGCATTTACTCTCCATCAGAGAGGACGAGAGGAACGTCTATTGATCTTAGCAGTAAGCTCATTTATGTGGTGGATGGAAAATAGTTTCAACATGGCCTCTTCGCTCACCTCAGCGAGGGTCCACAGTCTCCAGGCCATGCACTCGAGGGAAGGAGAAATACAGGAAAGGGTAGAGCACAGAACAATCGGCTAACAGTGGGTGTCAGTGTACATTTAGAAACACCTCGGCTTCTCTCCTGTGTGAAGTCTTAAGTCAGGGGTTTGAGTGCTACTTTTGTTTAGCACGGGCCCGTCGCCAGAACATACAGCTTTACAGCTCCAATTCTGTCATTATTGTAGAACACAATCTACTTTCAGGAAATCTGCTTCTGTTCCTCTGGCACTGCCTGGGAGGAAAGAACTGTCCACTGCCCAGAATAGCATCTCCACCTGTTTGAGTCTCCCTTGAAAGCCTT
This sequence comes from Pimephales promelas, assembly GCF_988280905.1. Classification (NCBI taxonomy): domain Eukaryota; kingdom Metazoa; phylum Chordata; class Actinopteri; order Cypriniformes; family Leuciscidae; genus Pimephales; species Pimephales promelas. The sequence goes on from NC_142778.1 coordinate 33,170,811, forward strand.
CCCTGGGTTCCACTTCTAACCCAAAAAGTATATTTTGGCCCTCAGAGTCTTTCTTATTTGAACAATTCATACTTTGGACGTGACGTCACAAGTACTGGCTGGGGGGCAAGAACGCGTTTCTCCTGCAACGAAACCCAGCAGAATAGGATCTTACCAGGATGTCGCCAGTTTTTATACAAAAGTTGGTGTTTCGAGGTGTAAATGACACGCCAGATAGTTGTTGAGCGATTGGTTGCACTAACCAGATGAGATAAGCAACCTTCACAGTATAACGTTACACGTCTGTGCAGTGACCATTCCATCAATCAAGGTAATTTCAACATTTGTTTCAATTAGGGCTGTCAGTTAAACGCGTTATTAACGGCGTTAACGCAAACCCACTTTAACAGCGTTCATTTCTTTATCATGCAATTAACGGTCTTTTTGGCCTAGCAAATTTTGTAGTTTTCTTTCACATGTTTTCGGGCGTGCTGCGCTATGAAACCCATTCATTTCAATGGCTTGTGCCGCGCGAGGACGTTTTGTTACTTCGCCGACCAAAGCGCAAGCGGATCTAGCTAGACCGTAAACAAAACAACAGGCACGCCGCACACACTCGTTTGGGCTTGCGAGACGGCCAAATAGTTGGTTAACGTTACGTTTTGAGTGGGTGACGAGCGCGAGACGAATAATAATAATGGGACAAAAAGAAATCAAGAGACATTTAGAATAGATTAATCGCGAGTTAACTATGACATTAATGCGATTAATCGCGATTAAATATTTTAATAGTTTGACAGCACTAGTTTGAATACAATGGGTGTATGATCCTATAATTAATTGTGTCTTTAAGTTAACCTGTAGTTTCGTCAATCAACGCCACCTGCTGGTTCGAGTCAGCGAGTCAGCTATTTGTGTTATGAGGCTAACTGTACGTTCACACTAGCCTAGAAATCTAGACGCACCCTAGCGGCAGCAAAAGTTATTTCGCAGCCAGTGTGGTCAAGAAACTCTCCATAGACGTTTTAAAACCAAACTCTGGTCAGGCCAATCACATCGTGTATAGAGTCGGCGGGCGGTTGCGAAGTTGCAAAGGTTCGAAAACAAAGTTGCGACGGTTCACTGGTACTTGAAAACAAAGACGGCTGGCGAGCTTGTCTTTCGATTCGGCTTTGACCGCTACTCTGGATGATTTGAACTTAAGCTTTTCTTTGAAACTAGAACAAAAAACAGCACTTGAGTCATTTAAAAAATAAAAAGATGTGTTCGGAGTTTTGCCGACTAGATACGATAAAATTTTAATATATCAACTTGCACCGCTGGTGGGAAAACATGGGACTCAGCCGTCACCTTCTTCGTTGCTCTGATTGGTTGTAGCGCTATCCAATTGCGTGCAGAGAGAATTTGAGGCCCTGTTTATATGTGAACGCTCGCAGGTAAAAAACATAAAAATATTTTATCGGATGTGCCTTTCGTTTACACGGCGACAGCGTTTTTGAGGCTTAAAAACGCAAAAAAGTGAAACCACCCTCCAGAGTGGAAATCTTAAAAACGCTCCACCGCCGCGTTCCCGTGTAAACGGTAAAAATGCAAAAGTCTGCTTGACAGTGAAGGTTGTACGCAGGTGCGTGGACTTGGTGTTGTTGTAGTATGCACCCCTAGCCGCCTGGAGCGCATACTACATTGAATTTCACACACTTTTGCGTCACCGTGCCATATGCACGCGGATTTCCCACACAAAACACTCGTCTAAACGCAGAATAAAAAGTGATGACGTCACGCCACTTTTGCGTTTTCTCTTCAGAATCGTTTCCGTGTAAACATAGCCTTAAAGACAACCGTTTATCCCGCCCCTCCGATTTAGCCCTGTCAATGATGAGTTCCCAGACCTAACATCTTGATGTAGGTCCGGCATGCCCGGTTACGTTCACACACACCAAAATTAATTTAAAAATTAATGGCTTCTGGGCACTTTGACTCTCTCGCCGGTGGCGGTTTAAACGCAGCTGTCGTATTTTGCTAGTTATGCAGCTAGCTCGCTAACAGACTTGATAGCTACTAGAAAGACCTGGAACTACAGGACTCTATGTTGAAAATACCCCTTTGTTGCCCGCCAGGCATGAAGTATGAATTTAGGTTAAAGAGTTTTAAAACAATTTTAAGGTGGCGTCTGATTCCCTGCTCTGCAACAGCAAAAAAACAAACATTTTCAAATGCAGACTTTGCACGACTCTGGTGTGCTTGTTTGTCTTGGTTTTCCAGTGTTTCATGTCAGTAGCTGTGCTGTGAGGGTCTCAGACACCTACTCTTTAATTGCAGACTTTTGTATTGCCTTACATAAGAGCTGTATATAAACTATATCACGACTATGAATCTTTAATGGTGTAGCTATGGATTCCCCTGTCAAGTTTCAATAATGTAAAACTGCTTCGCCAGATGCTTCTGTCTTGGTCCTTCAAAAAGACTTGACTGCATTCATTCTCTAGTCCGTTCTCTGCAATGAAAAATCGGTCAATCGGCCAATCTTGGCATTCAGTGCTCAGATATTTATATGAATAAGTGAAAGTTTAATCTCATGTCTCATTTTATGACATTTCATGTCATATACTGTTGAAGTGTTTGTCTTGATAAGATGAAATAATTCAACTCAAATTATTATTTAATTGATTTATTGATTTGTATTTGGTGTCTAGGCTCTGCTTTGGGGACCTGTCATGTTTATTTGGCGATAATGACTGGCTAAAGTACATTTTTTAACCAAAGGATCACAATCTAGCGGTTTTGTTAGATCCATTTACAACAATCATCATTTCTAATGATCCTGTTTATTAATTTATCATCATTTTCTTTGATCATCCTTTAATAAAGTATTCTGCTGATTAGATTTTGTACTATGAATCTGTTCAATAACATAATTGTTTTTTTTTCTGCCCTTGCTCAAATTGTATGCCAATGCCAAGTGGTCACCAAAAGAGGTTCAATTATTGTGTGGCCTACTTCAGAGAACAGCATTGCATTATGTTTCTATGAAAAATACAAATATGTTCTGGTTCTTTCCTATTAAATAGCATTGAAAAAAAAAAACATCATGACTCACTGGCTTGTATAGTACGGGGCTCTTAGTAAGTATAGCCTTGCTGCCTCCTTTCCTGGCTGAAAAACCATTCAGAGTTTTTATTTTTCTAAATTTAAACCAATTTCTATAGTTTCTAAATCTCTATTCTCATCAACACGAGGGAGTGAAAAGTTTAAGGGGCAGGTGCATTTATGTTACAGTGATAACAAGAGTGCATCATAGGTCAAATTACTAGTATTAATGAAGATTCATATGAACATATAATTTGAATAGAGCAGTAAAGTAACAGTAACAGCTAATTTTTCAGTTACCTTGACTCCAGATGCACAGGTATTTTCCAATTAATTTACTTTATAGAGATTAAAAATATTCTTCAGTAAAGATTTCTAAGCCTTGAATGAACCAAAAAGGTCAAAAAGCAATTATTAACATTTGATTCCAAGCAATAAACTATTTTTAAATGTTACGGTACAAGACGTAAAGAATACATTTTTAAGACAAAGACTCATTTCATGAAGCATTGCAAATTACATAATCAAAGAGAATATAAGTTTATGTTAAATATTCAGGTATGGATTCAAAATTGTAGGAGGACTGACTCGATTATGTCATTGTCACAATTTAGTTTATTTTCTGATTTCATGGACTTTGTATTTCCTGTTTCCCAAGTTACTGACTGTTTCTATGCTTACAAATTATGCCCTTATAAAGTTAATTTTATTAATATTTAATATTAATTGTACTATTTCAGCACTTGGGACTACATTTGCTCACTTTTTAGTATGTAAAAGTATAGTATACTTTAAGTGTAAAAGTACTACTTTTTCATTTCTACCGAAACTATACCTTACCACAAGTGAACTTATAGGTACACTGATAGTTTAATACTTGTAGCACATTTTTTTTAAGATAGGCCTATCTTGATCAAAAGATTGAGTACAAGTAAGTATAGACCTTATGAAGACCTTAATTATTTAAACTAAAATAACAAAAATAAGAATGTATTTCTCAGAAATACACTTAAAATTACACTACTTAGAAGAGTTACCGTAAAATTGGAAGTCAAGTACTGTAATTTTAAGTGTATTTCTGAAAAGTATACACACTCTGAAAAATGCTGAGTTGTTTTAACCCATCTTTGGGTGAAATATGGACAAACTCAGCAATTGGGTTAAATGTTTAAATAACATTTTTAACCCAACATTTTGGTTTGTCCATATTTGACCCAAGTTTGGGTTAGGTGCATAAAAATGTGAATGTGAAAGATGTACTAATAGCACATTTGAATAAACATCTTTTTGTGAGGGTTTTCTTCACCTTTATCCTGTTTAGTTGCTCATTTGTTCTGGTATATTTCCCTGTGTTTCTATCTTGAGTTGTCCGTTATTGTCTTGGTTAAGCAAAGCTGTTACACTGCGTTTGGATTTGATTTACCTGTATTGTCTTTATTCATTAAAACTGCTGCAAAAGCTCTCTTCAGGATTTGGGGCAGTGGTGTTACTATTCTGAGATAGGAATGTAGACTGTGGGCAATATAAGAACAAATAAAACAAAAAAATGGAGGCAGGAGTGGTTCCAGACAATGCCATATAGCCTATACTGTGAAACCAAAAAATGATCGTTATTTTAACGGTAAAATATGCTACAGTGAAAAACTGCTAATTGGTTAACAGAACCTTTCCTTACACGGTAAATAACTGTGATAGATCTAATGCTAAATTTCAAGTAATTTTACTGTAAAATACTGTTAAATTGAAAGTGAAATACAGTTTTTGAAAGTGAAAATGAACAACTCGTATAATTTACAGTGAAAAAACGTAAATTGACATTCCCACAATTTCCTGCGTGACACTTGCATTTGATGTATTTTTGTTGAAATAACTTTCTTCATAGTTTGCTTAGTCTTTTTCCTAATCAGTAATGTACATTAGGGTTATACAACGCTATCTCACGACCAATTCGTACGAGTGATTAAAAAGCGGCTAATTCGTACTATTTCATACGACCTCACTCGTACGAATTTGTACGATTTGTCTTAACCCACGTGACGGGTAGGTTTAGGGGCGGGGTCAGGGGTAGGTCATTCGTACGAATTGACCAATTCGTAAAATATGTACGATTTAGCAAAAATCTTACTAATTTGTATAAGTGAGGTCGCACGAATTGTTACGAATTAGCCACCTGGTAAAATTCGCATGAATTCCTGTGAGATCGGGTTGGATTTTATGTGACATTTAATGTTGTTAAATTAATGATTATTGCCTTTTTAAAATTTGTGTGTGTTGCTACTGTATGTCTTGCTACTGTATTTTATACGGTAAATTTCTGGCAACCACAGCTGCTGATTTTGCCGTAAATTGAACAGATTTTAGCCAAAATAAGATAAAAAGAAGCTACACTCTAAAAAATGCTGGGTTGTTTTAACCCAATTTTGGGTAAAATATGGACATACCCAGCCATTGGGTAAAAAATGTCATTTAAAAATGTAACCCAATGGCTGGGTTTGTCCATATTTTACCCAAAATTGGGTTAAAATAACCCAGCATTTTTTAGAGTGTATTAAAAAGAAAGAATATGAAGATAAAAATGTTTGTTCATCAAATCCATTCAAATCATAAACTTCTGATCTACTACTGGATGGGAAAGCAGTTAATGAAGTTAATCAAACTGACTTATGACTTGTACAGAAGCATATCATTAATTTCCAACCTTGGAGCTCATGGTAGGTCAGGTGGTCTGTGTAGACAGTTTTATGAGATAACATTAAAATCAATTTCTCTATGAGAAAATAAATGGGATCTTACTTCCTGAACCCTTCTGTTGCTCTCTATTGAAATGTAATTGAGAACCACTTATCCCTGCACACGGATCATCTCTAATCCCTTGCCTGTTGATTTATTTATTTTATTCCTTGCAAAAACGCTCAAATCAGCATCATAATCTGGGGCTGGAAATCACAATGATTATTTTTGGAGTACCGATTTTTGCTGTGTACAATACAGACTCCTCCTTAATGAAGTAAGTGAGCTTTTCATGTTCAGTATAAAGAAGGCTGACTTCACAACATGGCTAGATGAAAGAATATTTAAAAAAATATAAATAAATTTGCATATAAGAAGCTCTTGGGAATCTTTTCCTCCTTCGGATTGGGAGTAGGGAGAGATGGATATTAAGCCCTAATATCAGAGCTTTAGTGTAGTCATAATTTTCCACCGTCTGACTGAAATGTATGGGAGAGCTTTTAACGTTCAGTTAAACGTGACTGATGCGTTCAAGTTTCGCATCCTAATTGTGTTTTGCTGCTTCTAGACGAAAGCCCACCCCAAAGACTGCTCCTTTTGATTGTTTGAATATTGTCTTGTTTAATCACTACCCTATTTCTTGTTCTAGCAAAGAGATTAGGTGTTGGAATATTACATACGATTTGTTTATTCACAGCTTTTTGGGAGGATTTTATTAGACTCGGGTGAAATGGAGACCAGGGAAATCACACCAACCTGTCAAAGGGTTTTTGATTTAGCATAAAAACTATTATTCTTTGTTCTCTCTTCCTCTGTCACCGCACAAAGACAGCTCCCGTTAGCTTCTTACAGAGACTACATTTAAAATAGCCGAGAATCAAAGGGATTTTTTTTTTGTCTTGACGACACTTCTAAGAATTTCATGTGAATACATGATCTGTTCGTGTAAATGGGTCTGGAAGAGCGGTGAACTGCACAGTTTGAGTTCTTTAATGGCAAAATAATTCAAAAATAAACTAAAAAAAAAATTGTAATAAAAGAAAATAAAACTAACTATTAAAATTAACCTATTTACCATAATGCAGGTTCCTTGTCTGTGAACGATTCACCAAAAATAAATCAAATGTGAAGTTTCATACAGGGAATTGTGGGAATGTCAATTTACGTTTTTTTTTTCACAGTAAATTATACAATGAGTTGTTCTTTTTCACTTTTTTAAAACCTGTAAATTTAACGGTTTACATTAAATGTACCGTTAGATCTATCACAGATATTTACCTTATATAATAAGGAAACTTTCTGTTAAACAATTAACAATTTTTCACTGTAGCATTTTTACAGTCTTTTACCGTTAAAATCACGATCATTTTTTACAGTGTAGGTTCTTAATGAGTAACTAGACAAGACATCTTTGGGGTGTGATGTATACGTTACAGAACAAAACGTCAAAAAATCATATAGTTATGTTTACCACAGGCTTTATTATTCTATAAATTGAAAAACCCTATAAAACCCCATAGGAAAGTTTCGAAGAATCCAGCGGCGAATTAGACTTACAGGTTCTGACGTCATACTCTATAGTACTATAGAGGACATTCCATTTCTCATAAAATTAGGATGGTTATTAAAACATTATACTTAAAATAATTATAATTTGAATAATGGTGCGTTCACGTGCTATGGAAAATAGGATATTTTCCACTTGTGAACTGGTATTTATGAGTGTGTTCAAGTACTTTTAAGATGGAGATCCAGACCTGTTATTTAGCTAAAACTATTTTAGATTGCTTAAGTCTTCTGCAACAGCGAGAAAACGATTTATCAAAACTCAAACGGTAAATAATATGCGGTATATTTTCTAGATCATGAATAGTATATATTTTTACCATTCATGACTCTCGCGGTGCTCTCCACCATTTTGAAAAGATCAAAGGTTATCTCATCTCTGCAACTCGTCCATCAAAACATTCTACGAGTTGCCCAGTGGAAAATACCACATGAGGGGGTGTTCATGTGCATTTTCCACGCCAGCTTTTGGTATTTACCGTAATTACCATAATAGTACACTCTAAACAATGCTGGGTTGTTTTAACCCAAAATTGGGTAAAATCTGGACAAACCCAAATGTTGGGTTAAAAATGTCATTAAAAGCAACTTCAACTTTCACTTTCAACTGTACATTTTTTAAATTACATTTTAACCCAACATTTGGGTTTGTCCATATTTGACCCAAATTTGGGTTGAAATAACCAAGCAGTTTTTTAGAGTGTAATTGTGCTTGATGCAAACGACCCTACAGGGTTTAAACTGTTGATGGACCTAAGGTTGTTAACTTTTTTTGGAGATCAGTCCCCGCTAGCAGCTCTGGTCCATTCTGGCATCAACCTCATTCCTTTTTTATAGTAGAATATCACTTGGAAATTAGTTACATTGCAGAAGTAAAATGGATTTTAATGCTTTTAAAAGCAATACAACCTAAAGTCAAATGCAGACCAGCCACTGGATTTCCACAGTCAGATTTAATTGTAATGCCTCTGTGGTGGTTTAACAGACTAAAGTTGTATTTGATGTGGAAATGATTTTAATTGGGTCTTTACTGCTAAGCCCTTCCAGCAAGCCCAAACCTGAATCTAATTTATACTGCATTTAAGGGAGAGTCTCAGTGAAGGAGCTCCTCCATCTGTGTAGGGTTATCTTTGACCTTGTTCTGGACAGATAGCAGCTGTCAAATTAATGCCAGTGGAAGTATGATATCTCTGTTTCAAGCTTTTTTTAAGCATCTAAGAGTCTCTCACCTTTATCACATAAAATCAATGAACCCTTGTATCTTCTCCATTCCACGAGAGATAATAAAGAGATAAAATCGAAAGCAGATCCCGTCTCATTTGGTCGGTTACTCCTCTCCCTTCCACTTTTTAAAGTGACACATGACTGCACGTGTGAGTGATTGTGTTTTTGTGGCAGTCACATCACCTTCTCTTGATCAAAGCCAGTGTTGAGCACATTAGCGATGGGAAAGACGTCTGCCTACCCTTCTCTCATCCCTCCCCGTCTCCGAATGAAACCACAGTCCCATGGGGCCTGCAAAAATTTTTAAAACTCTTCTGGGAATTGCGCATGTTTATATGTGTTACATCTCTTTGGGCATTTGAGGGCATGTGCGTGAGAAAAACATCCATTAGAGCAAAATGAAAAGGTTCCTTTTAAGATGCGTCTCTCCACCATTGGCTTTTTCCACCATCCCAGCTTGCAAGGATAGCTTTTATTTCTTAGGTTGTGCTGCTGCTCTTATGCCACACAAAGAGTAAAATGAAGTGAGCTTTGGTGTTGTAGTGGATATAACTCAACGCCGCAGCTACTGAACTGGTTTGTACTAACGAGCAGAAAACTCGTCTAGCACCTCTTTTTGTGCTCCATTTTGTTCCAATTAGTCCTCCTCACCTGGAGGATGACCTGGGCTATGAAAGCCGCCTCATATGGTTATGTCACCGAGTCAGGCTTGATTTTACATCCTCATTAAAGAAGATTTATACTCTCTTTTCCTCTCAGTTTTCTTATAACGTGTTACAAAAATCCAATCGCAAATGTTCTTGTCTCAATTTACAATGCATATCTATGCAGCACATCCCGCTCGTTTTCATGAAAGAAATGAACAGCTGGCAAATGCACTTCTTCTCATCCCCCGCATCCTCCCTCCATTCAGTGTTCTGGGAGTGAAGGTGTGAATGGAAAACCGCAGAGGTTAACCAATCACTTGGAAAGGGGACTTTGCTGGCATGAGCTAATTATCAGAATTTGTTTGTGCTATTGCAGGCGGCTTCTCTGGAAGCCCTGTTTTAGAGTTAGCTCGGGGAATAGAGGCTCTCCTCGCCTTTCGCACGCTATGCTGTCACTGCTAGGCTTATTAGCCTGTCGCCCCTAACGATGCTACGCAAGAGAGGGCCACAGTTACTATAGATAAAGTTGCCATAGTGCAGCAAAAAAGAAAAACTGGCCCCACTCCGTCTCGTTTTTAAACAAAGTACACTCTGAAAAGTTTAACCATGGTTTAGTCAATTTTTTGGGTGAAACTTAAAAATATTGATTTAATTTGAAAGTAGTTAAATAGATTAAATAAATTACATATGTGTGAGCTGAGTAAATGTAAGTAAAAAAATTAGAAGATCTGAGTAACTGCATTTGGTACAAATAAAATTGAGTAGAATTAATTGGGGAACAACATTTAAAAAACAATATGTATGTGTAATATCAACTGTTTATATTTATGAATAATATTAACTTTTTCATTTCCTTTAAACCTTTGTAAAAAAATATTCCATACAACCACCGGTAAGGTACATGACATTGGCCTTTATTGTCGATGAGTATAGCAATAACGTTACAGCGAATTTTATAAGGTTTTAGCATAACAATTGCCTACATATAAAGTCATGTAACAAACATTTTAGAAGTCAAATTAAACATGTAGCCCTCAAACCATATTCACTTTATACCCCTAATCCTGTAATTGTGGACAAATGTGGGCACAGAGGACTCTGGAATTTATTATAAATGTCATATCACTGTCTTCGATAAAGTTTTGTCTATCCATTTATGGTGTTTTTTTTTTATTTTGGGGGTATTTTTTAATTTATTTACTTCAAAAAATACCATATTTTGTATGTAAATTATTTCAATGTAAATTAATTACTATGTAGTTTTATTTTTTATTTTTTTAAACTACATTAAAATATCATTCCAATAAGTTCTTAGAGCTGAAACCTAAAGATGAAGTGACTTTTCTGTCACCTGGTGTCTTATTTTGGCTTATTTTAGAATGCTCTAAATTACAGTTTTTCCCATTCATTTCTATGGGTGCCCATTTTTGACCCAAATACAAGATTAAGAAGGTTATTTTTTCACCCACTTAACATTGTAGAATTGAGTCAAAAATGTTAGGCAAACTTCGCAATTGAGACTTTATTTCTCTGAATTGCGACTTTATTTCTCAGAATTGCGACTTTATATCTCGCAATTGCGACTTTATTTCTCAGAATTGCGACTTTATATCTCGCAATTGCGACTTTATTTCTCTGAATTGCGACTTTATATCTCGCAATTGCGACTTTATTTCCATGAATTGTGACTTTATATCTCGCAATTGAGACTTTATTTCTCAAAATTGCGTCTTTATATCTTGCAATTGCGATTTTATTTCTCCGAATTGCGACTTTACATCTCGCAATTGCGACTTTATTTCTCAAAATTGCGACTTTATATCTCGCAATTGCGACTTTATTTCTCAAAATTGCGACTTTATATCTCGCAATTGCGACTTTATTTCTCAGAATTGCGACTTTATATCTCGCAATTGCGACTTTATTTCTCAGAATTGCGACTTTATATCTCGCAATTGCGACTTTATTTCTCGGAATTGCGACTTTATATCTCGCAATTGAGACTTTATTTCTCCGAATTGCGTCTTTATATCTTGCAATTGCGACTTTATTTCTCAGAATTGCGACTTTATATCTCGCAATTGCGACTTTATTTCTCAGAATTGCGACTTTATATCTCGCAATTGCGACTTTATTTCTCAGAATTGCACCTTTATATCTCGCAATTGCGACTTTATTTCTCCGAATTGCGACTTTATATCTCGCAATTGCGACTTTATTTCTCAGAATTGCGACTTTATATCTCGCAATTGCGACTTTATTTCTCAAAATTGCAACTTTACATCTCACAATTGCGACTTTACTTCTCCGAATTGCAACTTTATATCTCGCAATTGCGACTTTATTTCTCACAATTCTGAATTCATATCTCGCAATTGTGAGATAAAAAGTTGCTCTCTAGCAGCAGCAATAACAGCATTGCAGCAGATCTATTCCACCGAGACAGAAATATGCATGTTTTAATGTTCATGTGTTGAGTTTTCCACATGGACTTGACATGGAAACTGATCATATACCCTAAATGAGAATTCCTTAGCAACCTGCCTGTGTGTCTACTCACACCACTGAACCTTATTTACATGCACCGCCATGTTTGTGAATGCAAATCTTCAGAAACCGACAAATAAAAATGGTTTTCATCTATTTTGATGTACTCCCCATGGGATGTCGGCGAGAGCCACGTGTAGCAAAGCTCAGCACCAAAAGTGCCTGCTCAGCATTGGTCTGGATAAAGCTTGCATATTCACCCTCATGAATAGGAGATGGGCATGTATGTGGCATCAGCTCCATCATCACTTGCCCATTTTATGCTCCAGAGGTCATCTGAATTCAACATCTTTAAGTCTTTAATGAAATTAAAGCTTTGAAGTTTGTCAAAGTAGATAGATTTTTTAGAGCGCTTTGTGTCCCACAAGGACAGGAAATTATGCAACTGTTTTGCTCTAAGCACTCCATGATTCTCAACGTACCACGTTATTCATTATGACGTTTTTTTTGTTCCAAGGTTTCATAACATGCTCCTTAAAAGGATGATGTTAAAATGCTTCATCATGAATTGTGTAATGGTCTGAGTACATGTATTGTAATCTATTGTGATGTAGATCTAGAGTGAACTATTCATATTGCATGAAGTTTATTGTGCTTTAAAACACAGTGTCAATCTCGAATGAATAACAGAGTATATTTAATGAATTTTGCAGCTTTAGAGAGACCTAAAACATTTCTTGTAATTGCATATTTATACAAATGCAATATAATACTGCCGTTATTTCTATATTATTAATTATTTTAATTATTCCTATAAAAAATTAATTGTATTTTATCTTTTTAAATGATTAATATTAGCACGTTCCATTATTAAATTTGATTGCATATACATTGCACAGTGTTAGACCAGAACTTTCAAATGCTTCCTATTTGTCTTTCCATTTCATTCCTTTTTTCATAGTTGATCTTTCTCAGTTTCTCTTTTCTTTCTCATTCGCTCTCTGCAGCCCCCTCTCAAGCAAGTGCCCTGTTTTATATCATTTATTTATTCAAGAACCCCATGGACTCCCCGTGGATCTCTGGCACCACCGATTAAAAATGAATGTTGTGGTTCAAATAAGCCCTGTGTCTGCCGCCTAGGTCACAACAACTCGGCGAGCTGAATGGGCAAGGCCGGATCACGCTGTGTGTGTGGGTGGACAGCACTCAGATATATCAGAGCTTGTGGATTACACAACATTAGTAATAACATTACTAATGTTCAGGCTACTCTTCAATCCGCTTGAGTGTCGGCCAGAGATACAAATACAGAGATATGTAATTGAACGCTGTACACTCTTGATCCGATGAGACTTTTGGGGCATATCCACTTCTTAGGTGATTTCTTTTTCAGTTTTGTTGTTTGAATGTGCTCTTTACTGCATGTTAATGTTTCTGGAATGGTTCATCATTAGTTAAAGGTGCTCTAAGCGATGTCGGGTGACTTGACTTCTACGGAGGCTAGATTGACCCTCCCTCCTCCTCATCTGCGCACTGACCCCCCAAACCCCACCCCCAGGGCCTTCTTGTCAGTTATTGGCTGGAACAGTTTGTTATGTTTCGTGGAGCGGGTTGCCGCAGTTTGTTTTTGTTGCCATGGGTTGTCTGCATAGACAGCATTTTTTACAGTGCATGTGTTTAGGGGACAGGCAGCTAGCGGATAGTGAAGAGATGTTTGCTATATGTGACAATAAATGTTTTGGCCTAAAAAAAAGCGTGGCATCGCTTAGAGCACCTTTAACGTTTATGCATTAAATTACATTATGGGCAGGGCATTTATTACATTATTAATCTCTGTTAGTGTTAGTATAGAAGCCTTTTTCTTGTTAACCAATTAATTAATAATGTTAACAAATGGAACATTCTTGTAAAGTTTTACCAGTTTATATATATATATATATATATATATATATATCATTAAAAAAAAAAGGTACAAAAGCTGTGACTGGGGCTGTACCTTCTACACTTTGTACCCAAAGGCTGCATATTGGAACCTTAGTGGTACATATTAGCACCTAAAATGGACAGATTAGCTCATGAAATGTACATATCAACACTTAAATGTACATATTAACACCTAAAATGTACTTATTAGCACCTAAAATGTACATATTACCACCTAAAATGTACATATTAGCACATAAAATGTACATATTACCACCTAAAATGGACATATTAGCTCCTGAAATGTACATATTAACACTTAAATGTACACATTAACACCTAAAATGTACTTATTAGCACCTAAAATGTACATATTAGCACATAAAATGTACATATTACCACCTAAAATGGACATATTAGCTCCTGAAATGTACATATTAACACTTAAATGTACACATTAACACCTAAAATGTACTTATTAGCACCTAAAATGTACACCTAAAATGTACATATTACCACCTAAAATGTACTTAACAGCACCTAAAATGTACATATTAGCAACTAAAATTTACTTTTTAGCACCTAAAATGTACATATTAACACCTAAAATGTACTTATTAGCACCTAAAATGGACAAAAGTGTACCTTTTGAAAAGGTAAAGCCCCAGTGACAGCTTTTGTACCTTTTTTCTGAGAGTGTACGTTGCTCTCTGGTATACTTGATTCTGATTGGTCAGTCGCATCAATCATGGATTTGATTTTTTTTTCTTATACTCACCGTCATCTGTATATTCAAATTCAGTCGATTACTATATATATAAATAATCTTTTTTGACGATTTGTACATTGCAATGGACTATTTTTACTTCATAGTGCGGGATAAACTTTTTTGTTTATTTTGAGATAGTGGCCGGCTTTCTTTACATTTATTGCTTATAATTTTAGCAGTGAAAGTGGTATTGAGTCTAGTATTATTGAGTGACAGTTATCTGAATTTCCCCTTGGCATTATTAAAAGTACTTCAATATTTTTGGATTTCTTCAGTCATTTCCATTTACGTGCAGTGCCTCAGTTCTCCGTCTCCGTCTCTAATATATGACTTGGTTTTCTCTCCTTCACCATATCTTCATTAAATGTTGATGGGGATGAGTGAAACCAATAATCCTCAGACCTCACTGCAAAAAAAACATAGCTGAAAATCAATAGGTTTGCAGCAGTGTGGAAAGAGTAAGAGAGAGAAAACTCTCTTCTATCAAATATTAATCATTCATTTCCTCAAGGGAATTAGGAGAGTGCTGGTGATCTCCTGTCTGACCCAATTAAGATCCTCCTGCTTATCTCACTTAGGTTCACTATTACTTCCAGCTTTGGTTATATTGTCTATGTACGTAGATTGAGTGACAACAAAGAGCAATGGATGCTGGGAGAACACTGGTACCACACTTGGGTAAGCCAGCATCCTTTTGTCGCTTTAGCTGGAGCTCCTAACACATGAAAGCTCAGAACATTTCAATTGAAATTTTCTCCCATATCCTCAGGGTTAGGAAGCATATAGTATACCTTTTATAATCAATTTGCAAGTAACTATGAGAAACCCTCAAATCTAGCAGTGGTAGCACTGAAGGCTTTTTTTGTGTGTGTGTTTTCCTCAGGTCTGTAAAATGAAAGCCATTCAATGTCACAATGCTGCTCTGTTGATGAAATTGTCCATTTCTTTTGAAGAAATCTGTTTTGTATTTGAGCATTTGGAAATAAATGAACCATAACAGGCCTGAAGGCTTGGCAATCTGAAATTTTATTCTTGTCTGTTGTTACATCTTGAAGGTTATTGTTTTGTGCATTATACTTTTAGATTTCCCACGCTAACATTACTGAATTTAAGTTTTAGTTAGTAATTTTTGACACATTTGGTAACACTTCTTGAAGGGGTGTGCATAAGACTAACAGGACACATTCATAATCATGACATGACATTACGATTATGACAACTGTCATTAAGTTTCATTCGCTCATTATGACAATTTAATGCAAATATGACATTGTTTGAGATGTCTTTGTTGTGACACCTATAAACCAATTTGTCATGACCACTTGACATTACAGTAGACATTACTGCCTACTCTTTCTAATCTTTATAAATGTTTTATCTCATCTTCATCTCCTCAAGTCTTTAAATGAGGGACAAAACGGTGACTGATATTGTTATATTGTTGTATCTCTATTTGTTCTAGTGCTTGTTCCCAGTCCATGTTCTGCTGCTTCCACGAGGAAGTGCAGCTCCATCTATAAAGGGTTTGCCCACTGTCTGCTTGCCCTGGGAGACAGTCTCTCTGTCAGTACCCAAAAAGATGAGGATACCCAAGAGATCGACTCCATTTGCAAGTAAGCTCAAACCCTGCTCCAACACAAACAAGCATGCGGATGTTCTGTGCATTTGAAAGAAATGAATTAATTTTTCAGCAAGTAAGCAAAAAATTGATCGATAGTGACAGTAAAGACTTTTAAATTATTACAAAAATGTAAGTGTATCATGGTTTCCACAAAAATATTAAGCACCTCAATAGTTTTTAACATTGATCATAAGAAATGTTTCTTGAGCAGCAAACCAGCATGTTAGGATGATTTCTGAAGGATCAGTCTTGAGTAATAATTCTGAAAATTCATCTTTTCATCACAGAAATAAATTACATTTTAAAATATATTTTCAGGTATTTTATACATTTCACATTTTACTGTATTTTTGATCAAGTAAATCCAGCTTTGCTGAGCACACAAACTTTCTGACCCCAAACTTTTGAACAGTAGTTCATATACAGTACAGAACAGTAGTTCTATATATATATATATATATATAATCATGGACAATTACAAATCATAATTGTCTTTTATCACAATAACTCAACAGTGAATAAGATGAAACATGGGGTGAATTTATATTAATTTCTTGTGACAAAAACATGATAAATTTTTTAATTGATAATTAATCAATTTGTATGTTTTTCCCCCTGAGTCACATTTTTATCCTGTAAGTCTTTTGTAACATTCCTTTAAATAACTAAAAAAAAGGCATAATGACATCAACTGCTATGAAGTGACATCAGTTTGTTGGTTAAACAACAACACATGATTATAATATTAATAATTGATTTGATAAATTATGTGATGTTTTGTGGTTTCATGAATTGTAACTAACTCTCAAAGGCAAAGCTCTTTATTTCCATCAGATTAGATTCCATTATGTTCATTTTCTTCCCATTATGTAAAAAATGAAGTTATATTTGATGACATTTGAGTCTCTGAGCTTCTCCACACTGTTAAAAATAACCCTGTGAAAAAAAAACCCGGTAAACTACTGGCAGCCGTGGTCATCATACCGTAAAAATATGGTGTGTTACCGTTTTTTAAAATTAACAGTAATTTAAATGACTGTTAAATTACAGTATATAACAGTAAAGTAACAGCATATACCTGTAGCTGACAAAACGGTATTTAGCTGTTAATTTCTAAAACAGTTACACACCGTATTTTTACGGTATGATGCTGGCAACCACAGCTGCCAGTCGTTTACCGTTTTTTGCAGCATTTTTCTGAAAGTCTGGCATACCTTTATTTATATATATATATATATATATATATATATATATATATATATATATGCACACACAGAGAGAGAGAGAGAGAGAGAGAGAGAGAGACTGTAAAAAAAATTATGTCATTTACAGTTTAAAACTGTAATTTACACACAAAAGAAAATGTTTTACAATGGTAAATCCAACAGTCCATTTATTACTTTTAACATATACTGATATCCACCATAATAAATTCATCACAAATAGCTTTTCCGCAGGTTGACCCTGATGTACATAACTAATAACAAAAAAATAAAAAATAATAAGAGGAAACATAATTAATACAATTAAAACCCATCAAATGTGACACAGAGGGAATTGAATGTCATTTTACGGATTTTCACTGTAAATTATAAGATGATTTGTTCTTTTTACTTAAAATAATGGTACTACAGTATTTTACTGTAAACACAAACTGTAAGGTTAGATATATTACCATTTTCTCTGTATACACTCCAAAAAATCCTGGGTTATTTTAACCCAATTTTGGGTCAAATATGGACAAACTCAAACGTTGGGTTAAATTTGTAATTTAAAAATGTAACCCAATGGCTGGGTTTGTCCATATTTGACCCAAAATTAGGTTAAAACAACCCAGCACACTCAAAAAAATGCTGGGTAGTTTCAACCCAAATTTGGGTCAAAAATGGACAAACCCAAATGTCAAATATGGACAAACCCAAATGTCGGGTTAAAAATGCAATAAAAAAATTTACATTTGAAAGTTATTTGAAATTTGAAATGACATTTTTAACCCAACATTTGGATTTGTCCATATTTGCCCCAAATTTGGGTTAAAACAACCCAGCATTGTTTAGAGTGTAGCACAAGAACATACTTGTTCATATTTTCTAAAAGTGACTAAGGTCAAAAGGTCAAGCTGAACAGAAATGACCCGGCAGCACATTAACTTTCAGTACAGCCACATAAAATACCTCACGCTCAGAGCACAGGAGTATTCGCCGTATACGCCGTTCATTGTGTTGTCCCAGGGAGAATGTGATATAAAGCATCGCAGTTCACTGATATGACACCTCATTCATTCTCTAACTCCCCGCACTGACTTTCATCTCATTTTCTGTTGCTCCCTTCCACGCTTTTCTCCATTTCTTCCTCTGCTCACTCATCTTTCTCCTCTTCCCTGGATATTCTAATTAAAGACTCTCTCTCTATTTCCCTGTCTGTCTGTCTCTTTCCGTCTGCCCCTCCATAGATCATGCATCTATGATACGTCTTTATTTTGTGGCACACCCTGTAGCTGCAGGACCTCTTTAAGTATTCATTGTGTAGCAGCATGATGTTGTTAAAGAATATCCTCCAGTCAGACTCAATCCGTTACACCTCGCACGTTTACGCCGCTTACTGAATGAATGGTGATGTATGCGACAGCATTATATGGTCCTGCGTTCAGCATTCAAAGCATACATAAGCAGGAAATGAGGAGTGCTTTCTTTAACACAGCTATTTAAGTGTTATTCCTCCAGGTGCCAATTAATCCTGCCACTGAGCTCAGTGATCGCGTGCACACACACATGCATAAACACAGGTACGCACGCACACATTCACACGCATCATTTGTCAGGGGATCTTTTGCTACAGTAACAATCTGCAAAGCGTCAGGCTTAGGCCAACACTGCTCCTGTCTCGGAGATCTGACAGGGACGTTTAAGAAAGAATTAGTGGTGAAGGACAGACTTCCACTATGAACATCATCACTGTTTAAGATAGGTAACAGTCTCGCTGTGCTTCAGTCTATTTCAGAGCTGGGGATTTAACATTAAAGGGTGTTTCTTCACTGGGAACTTTTATGTGCCTGGGGTTGTTTTATCAAAACTTAACAGATTTTTTATTATTATTATATGAAGGTCACATTTAAACTTGTGAAACTCTTGGGAACTTTTACTTTTTGTCTTTGTAACAGATATTTTTTTATTATCAGTTGAATGTCACATTTAAAATTGGGAACTTTTATTTTTGTCTTTTTATCGTTTTTTTTCTGCTACTTTTTTTCTGTGTAGATTGTTTTACTCTTGTTTCAGACCCAGGCTTTCCGATGTTAAAATGTAAAAAACAATCCATCATATAAATATTATTAAAGGGGTGATGAACTGAGAAATCAAATTCGATCAAGAAAATCAAGAACGGTGCTGTGCCGTCTATATTGGATCCGACAGGAATGGTGCAACACACGGACTCGGGGTCGAACGTGTATGGGCGAATCATTCTGGTTGCCATTTTACAACATTGGACATTTTCAAAACAATCCACGTGCACTGACGAGTGAGTTGAAACTCATTATAATATGCAAAACTGTTATCCACTCACAGCAGTGGGCGTTTACTTCCAAGTCTTCAGTGCGAGACGCCCATAAAAACTGAGCGTTTTTGAGCTAGGCTCAAAACTAGGGTAGAAAATAGCCTAATACTTATTCATTTTGATGTTTAGAATGTAAAAACCAAGCGAACGTCATAAGTTTACCTCGGACAACAATATAATAAAATTTAAAAAGCCAGTTCATGACCCCTTTAATATTACAAAAAACAAAATATCACATTTTAACTCACAATTTAACATCATAATTTAGTTATTTAGTAAAATAATAAATCAGTTTACAATTTATTTAGGTGATAAAGATTTACTGTTCTTCAGTTTTTATGTTATTTCTACCCATAATCAATCATTTTGACAGAAAGGTTTATCAAAAAATAGTGTGTTTGGTTACCAAGGAGACAACAGTGAAGAGCATGCCTAAGATGAAATATGAGATGTGTACAGAAAATAATTAAAAATCTTGGTTACCATCACTTGTGAACAGAATATTTGTATTAAGATTAGGCTGTAATTTTGTCTAATTATGGAGAAAAAAAACGTTAAATGTGTTTTTAAGGTAGGCCTACATAATATGTACAAAAATAATAATAATTTTCATCACATAATGATATTGTTGAGAAAAACATCATTGTGTGACTATATTGCGTATTCTTGCATCAAGCTGTTTTATTCATCAGTATTGCTCAAAGATTCAACAAATCCTGAAATCCTTGCTTACTAAAAATAAACATCAGTTCAGTACTACTATTGCATGCAGTTTATTAATTATGGGCATTCATATATCTTGATATATGGTCATTTTAGAGTGTATAAATCAACCAAAAATGTTACTTTCAGAGGTTTTTTTAGTGTTTAATACTTAACGGTTTATGACTCATTAAAAAGCCTGTATCTTACTGTAGTGCTACCTTCTTCTTTATTTTAAACTATAGCTACGTGAGGGTTGTTTCAGATGTTCATTCATTATTCAGAACATTTAACCTTACGCTTGTGTCTGTTGCAGATCCTGGGATGATTTTCATGACTGTGCAAATGTGGCCATGGCCGGCTGTCCCGAGGAGGCTGCGACGGTGTGGGAGTCTCTGAGACAAGAGTCCAAAAAGATGCAGTTTTCTGGAAACCTGTATGAGATGTGCTCCAGTCGCAGCCAATCCCAGAGCCCCGATGAGACCAATCAGGAGTCGTTAAAGGGACGCGCTAGTCATAAAAGTCTGACCTTTCTGACCTTTTGTTTGCCTGTGCTACTACTGTTTCCATGGATATAATCGCATCTCAAGACTCACAATATCCAGCACATATAGACAACGATACGGACTGCTTTTGTTCGGACATTTTCATACAGATCTCATGTAGTACGATAAGATTCGTTTTATGTTCGGAACAACAAAGAATGTCATTTCCACACAAAGGACACGTTTTCAGGTCCAAGTGCTTACTAATTTATTGTTTAATTATGACGAAAGAAATCTTAAAGCTAGGGTAGGCAATGCTTTTCAAAAACACTTTTTGTTATACTGGTCGCGATCAATAATAGAAGTGGTCTAAATGCTAAAACATGTACATATATCTTCTGTAGGAGTCTCAGGCCAAAAAATTGTCCAAATGCGGTCCGAATGCAATGATAGGATGTTCTACTTTCCTGTCAGCCTATGGGTGTGTCTCAATCAGCTCCCTAGTTCTGTAACCATTTTAAGGGTTTCTCATTTGCGGCACTGAAACTTTCGCTCCCTAAAAAGTCCCACAATGCACAGATAAAACCAGGGATGTTTTTCTCACTCACTAAACATAACGACACGCCATAGATGTTTTCTAAAATCAAACCTTTATTTTATTATATTTCAGCATAAACATACATCACTAGACAGGTAATGAACACAATCTAGCTAACATTTATCATTTATTTATGTTGCACAAATATGTAACAAGCTAAATATTTATCATAATGTACTTTAAAGGAAAACTCCGGCGCAAAATGAACTATTGGTCTATTTACACATTGGTAAATAGTCAGCCGTTCTCTGAGATTTGTTTTCATGATTATTGAATGTAAAGAGTTTTATCGAGTAATGAAAATAAAAATCGCTAGTTTATACCGCTAACAAGGCTCAAAATAGCCCCACACTAACACAGCAACATAATAAGGGTCCCTACATGCAAACCGAAGCATTGAGAACGTTGTAAGTGTACAGACCGTTTAATAATAAGAAGATACTTTATGAAGACAGTCCACTTCGGGAATACAGACAGGAGCTATCTTTGGAAAACAGTCTCGACAAGTCGAACCACGAACGCCGAGCTAAGTGCGCTGGTGAGATGAACGAGACAGGCGTTCGTGGTTCGACTTGTCGATCTTGAAAATGTTGTTAATTCAGCCAGCGCACATACCATTTGCTTCCTGTTTTCGGTCGAAGTCCACAGTAGTCGATTGTCGAACTCACCCGCGCGATCATTAGTGAATATCATCTCAAACCTCCTCCGCGTGTTCATCTGATTCGGATGAACTATCCATTTGAGCTGATATTCTCAGAACAACACAGTTTTGGGTTTGAGATGATATTCACTAATGATCGCGCGCGTGAGTTCGACAATCGACTACTGTGGGCTTCGACTGAAAACAGGAAGTAAACACGGGTATGTGAGCTGGCTGAATTAACAATTTTTATTAATATCTTTCACATCTACTGCAGTCAGATTGACCGTGGGCACTCTTAATAACACCCCTCACATGACTGTGCACTCGTAATTAAGGATGTGAAGAGGCTAAAAGCAGGTTTAGAACATGCCCCATTGAAGTCAACAGGGTGCAAATTTTAAAAAGACGATAACACGGTGTAGGAAACACCGATTTTTGTCATTTTTGTCTGTACTGACATCACTCCAAATTTACAAAAAAATGAGCTCAATGTTAAAATTGACCGGAGTTTTCCCTCAAGAGATGGCAACCCGTGACGTTCGTACTCATACACTACTAACAGCGACATGAATCTACAGCAGTCAGAGCTCTTTAAGTTATCTGTGTTCATTGTAATGTTAAGTTCTTTGAGACATGAGGTAATTTAACGCCGCCTCTCGTGACGTTTAGCAGAGGATGTGGCTTTAGAGATGCTCCGAAGGGAGGGTGGGATCTTATGCTTTCAAAGCTAGCTTGCTAATGCTAGCCTTTCCGAAATTGCCTACCTTACCTTTTAAAATAGCAAATCATGGCACAATTCAAATGTCCTTAATGCACCTCTAATGACTCCAGGCCTGATGAGGACAAACCGAAGATGGCGAAAGACATTTCCAAACATTTGAACCTTCATCTAAGAGGGTATAAAATGAAGGTATACTGCAATACATTATTATATTTGTGAGATATGAGTATCGAAGCAATGTAAAGAGCCCTAAAAAGTTATTTCACTCTGTTGTGTAATCTTCTTTTATAGGATCCTAAGAGGATTAAGTTTAAGGATTACACCAAATAAAAGTAAATTCAAGCAACACTGCTCACCTAGGCTTTGCCTGGGAACAGTTTGTAGTCTGAATCCCTTTGGGTGACGGTTGAAACCCAATTTATTATTGACGGGTTCATTGATTCACTTTAACGGATAGCACAGCATTATGCTTCAAGGTGTTTTTGTGCTAGTCTGTGTCTGTATGGAACTGCTGTTTATTTGATTTTGGTCAGAGTACTGTGTATATATTGTCTTACATTATACATTACTCATGGCTAATTTTACATTTTTTGGGGGTATATGTATTCGTAATAATGGATTAGCTTAAAAAAACACTTCATGATGGAAATATATTGTATGACCGATATGCTGTAAAGAAGAGCTTAGCTGATGAATATATTATAAAGATGAGGTAAATCAATGGAGGTGAACCTAGCATCAATCAGATCAAATGAATATCAGCGTATTTCTTTGTATACATGACTTTGTGTGTAAAGCGATGGAGGTTTTTCCCCGGATCTGCTTTCATACCTCCACTCAACTCTGCTCTGCTCAGCGGATTCCTCAGTCAATGTGATTTATGTTTAATTTTTAGGCTTAATTGGCAATCAATCATGTTTGCCAATGCAGTGAACTTATTAAAGAGGGCAAAAGCCATTTATGTAGTCTGAGAAAACAACAAACATTTTAATAGGGAAGGATTGCCATTGCTTTTTGTGTAGTAAACTTCTAATGAAAATGTCTAAATAATATAGTAAGGGCTAATATGTATGTACAGATGTTGTGTGTACATCATAGTTCTCATTAATGCCTCCCTTATTTATAATCTCTGGCCGTTATATTTAAAATATTTGGAGGCAGATATAATTTGCTTGGCAGATGCATTTTATGTATCGCATGTTAACAAAAATAAGTGTTTTCTCCTTTTATTTTAAAATCTGATTATATATTGCTGATTTAAGCTGTGCCCTGCTTATACACACACACACACACACACAAAAAAAAGATTAAAAAATGTTAATTGTCTTTAAAAAAAAAAAAAAAAAAGATCTCATATTGTTGAAGGTGTCCAACGTCTACATAATTATTTGCATTCTATACATTTATAAAACTATTGCTATTACATAATTAAAAGGTGCTGGTCAACTTGAAAGTAACTGACGCTAAACTAAATCTGAGGGCTGTGAGATGTATGTAAATCTCTCGTTCTCACTTTGGATGGCATTTTTCATTCCTTTGCCTCTTCCAGATATTAATATTTCATGTGTCACGGATGCCTCTGTATACACAGACACACCTTCAGTTAGCAAGATAGAGATTACCTCCCAACATACATATAAATACTCTCAACAGTGCTATGAGAACAACTATTTTTATGGGTCTAACTTTTCTCTTGAAATCATCAATTCTGTTTTCTTGTATGTGAACATCAGTTTGGCGGTTCAATATCCTTTTGCCTTGTGTTGTTGTTGTAAGGCGGCTAGAATACTTATCGATGTTGTCTGTGTACTCTGGTGTGCTGATGATATATGGTAATCCAGTAACAGTTTAAAGAGTTATGATAATGCGCCACGGTTTTATTGCTCGTAATGTATTATGTTTATGTGGGCGTTTTAATTACGACAGCGCTAACTATTTCTCTGCCTCCTTTAGGTAAATTGTAATTAGGCTAGCTGTGGCAGGATCCATACAGCACAAATTTGGTTGTGGACACTGTGGATGATGAAAATAGCTTTAGAAAAATCTCTCTAAACATACGGCTCAAAGAGATAGTCCACCCAAAAATGAAAATTCTTTCATTCTTGATGCCATTCAGTACAATTTTGTAACTGGAAACCAGAGCATTCTAACGCTCAATGGTGATTTCCTGGCCATTCATCAACTCATGGTGCAGAAGACAGTTTGTGCTTGATTTAGGCGAGAGATCTGCTGGGGACAGTTGCCCTCTGTGTAGATGCTGCATAGTCACACAAACTTCACACACACCTAACTCAAGCCAAACTATAACACTGCTTGCATTAATCGGAGCCCTCCTGATTGATCGGGGGAGGATGAGCTGTTTGATCACATCCCGCCCTTCACTTCACCCCTCACCTTCCTCTGCTTTTGGCAGCTGTTCTAATCTGACACATAACCACTTTAGCGAGGGCCAGGTGATTTTAAATGAATCTTCTGAAGAAGAGTGCAAGGATGAAAGGCATAAAGTTCACTTAAATTCGGATTTCTTTTTGATTTTCCTTCAATAGCTGATACGACAGTTATTTCAGATCCTGAATTTGATTTTTATAGTGACTTGCGGTCTTCACGTCCACTTGGGACAAATGCAGGAAATGCGAGAAGTGCAAAAAACACACATGTTGGTAATGGGTGGTGGTTCGCTAAATCATTAATTCAACCGCTTCGATCAAAACACTTAATATATTACGAATCTTTTGCTCAATCGATTCACTAAAAACTTAAAGGAGCAGTTCACTTTTAAAAAAACTTTTGCTGATAATTTACTCACCCCATCTTTCTTTCTTCAGTCGAAAAGAAATTAAGGTTTTTGATGAAAACATTCCAGGATTTTTCTCCATATAATGCACTTCAATGGGAACCAAACGGTTCAAGGTCCAAAAGACAGTTTCAGTGCAAACTGTTCAAAGGGATTTAAACGATTCCAGACGATGAATAAGGATCTTATCAAGCGAAACAATCGCTCATTTAAAAAAAAAAAAAAGTTTACGTTTTATAAGCTCAAATGTTCGCCTTGCTCTGTTCTGTGATGCGCATTCGTGACTCTCCTGTTCAAACTCGTTCATCAAAATGAACAAATCTTTTTTTCGTGTCATTTGGTTCAATCAACAAATTAAATGAATGAGTTGACTCAGGAAAAGATTCATTCATTTTGATGAATGAGTTCGGAGAGTCACGAACGCGCATCACAGAACAGAGCAATGCGAACATTTGAGCTTATAAAACTTAAACTTTGTTGTTATTTATTTATTAAATGAGCGATCGTTTCGCTTGATAAGACCCTTATTCACCGTCTGGAATCGTTTAAAGCCCTTTGAACAGTTTTCAGTTTGCACTAAAACTGTCTTTTGGATCTTGAACTGTTTGGTTCCCATTGACGTCCATTATATGGAGAAAAATCCTGGAATGTTTTCATTAAAAACCTTAATTTCTTTTCGACTGAAGAAAGAATGACATGGACATCTTGGATGACATGGGGGTGAGTAAATTATCAGCAAAAGTTTTTTAAAAGTGAACTACTCCTTTAAGGAACGAAACACGTTCAAATCCGTCTTTTCTACTTCTGTTCGAAGCAAAATAACGTGTCAAAAAATGTAACGTAGACCCTGTTGTCACAGTATACCATGATGTTGACAATTATACGTTTGATAGATGCTAAATAAGTGACAGTATACATTTCATTAGTTAATTCATCTGTCTTCAATGGCGTGTAAAATAGTGAATTCTTTCAGTCTTACTTAAAATATTGTCACATCAGCAGCTCTAACAAATTTGCCATGATAGATAATAGCCCTTAAATTCCTTCTCCATGTTCACTCATTAAATTCAGGAAGACAAAGGGTAATTTATCACTCAGGAAATCCTGATATTGCCCATTCCAGCTCCAAGCAATACTAGCATAGACTCTTATTAAAACTCTGCCCATGGGGCTGAATCTAGTTTACTTTCTGGAATTCTCTTTCTCTTCACGCAGATTGCTAGAGATAGAAAATGTATATTAGCTTCTTTCTCTCGCATTCCTTCATTTTTGTTCGGCCCTCTCTCTGTGATAGATTCATCAGAAAAGAATCGAGGGTAAATCTGATGTGTTGAGGTAGATACAATGGAATGTGAGACAACATGGGCGATGGGACTGATGGAAAAGGAAATAGTTTAAACTAAGAGATAAAGATGGAATTTATGTGGAAAGAGAGTGAATGGATAGATAAAAGATTGAAACTGTTGTAAAAAAAGAAAAAAACAGATAGATGTATCAGCATAAAATAGAACAAAACTTGCACATTAGAAATTCTGTGAAACTGAAATTTATGGCAAGTATCAAATGCAAATTGCTTATTTATTTCACTGTACACTCAAAAAATGAACTAGAAATTTGCGCACTTTATAATATATTTATATTTAGCTTACTTAGGCTATAATAATTGTGTTTTTTGACTTTGACTATTAAGGTCTAATTATATCTTAGCTTAACAGTACAAAATCCCAATGCGTTGTCTAAACACAAACCATTTATGTTCAGTATAAAATTCTTCCATCCAGAGGGTGGCAGTATAGTGCGAGTCGACTGCCATTTTGCCCGAACTTAATTTGATTGTGTTCAATCTGCTTAAATATAAGTACAATTTAAATTTAGGATTACATGATTGATTTGTGTTGCATTAACTGAAAGTGGGCGGTGCTTGTTAGCTCCCAGCATGCTTTGCATAAGGTTGAATTAAGAGAGAATAAATGTTAAAATTAATTGTTATTTTATGTTTGTTTTTTTGAGAAATTTAGAAAAGGGGAAGACTTGCTAGTGTGTAATTGTGTTTAATGTTAAATTATATTGGAATTATTAGAACCATTTAAATTACAGTGGTTTGTCGACTGATTCAATAATTTTCAATAATTGAAGGAGCATGTATATCTTAGCTTTTAAGATGCTAGCTGCTGTTAGCAAATAGCTAGCTATAGTCTATCAATTTAATTATGTGTGACTAAAAGAAATGAAATATTGATGGATGAATGAATATACCTGAATTATGTCAAGAAAAATTCACTTTGAGACTACTTAAATTGGGTCGCTTGAAATTACTTAATTCCATGATGTTGAAGTTACGTGAACAAATTATGTTTGTTTAACCGAAGTTATGTGGAAGCTGTTGACGGAAAAAAAATAATTAAAGCCAACATATCATTTTTTTTGAGTGTGTAAATGACATATTCATAGACTATAATGCTGAAAAATAACAACATGTGTACAGTAATATAATTGATATTTTCTAACATAATGTCCCTTTACTTCAAATATTTCCCATGTGTTTTGAATCTCATTTTGACATTGACGCCCACAGAGGCAGAATTTAACTTTTAAAACATGCTGTAACAACAAACAGAGTGTGTGTAATGGAGTGCAGCAAATTTCAAGAATATTGAATATTGGGAGCGATGCAGAAAATGCATTATATTGAATAATTGAATTTAAATGAACACTGCATAGACCTCTTTATGCATGTTAAGAAATCTTAATGGCAATTGCAATGCAAACGCTCCCATCTTTCTTTCTTTCTTTCTTTCTTGCTACACTCTCAGAAAAAAAAAAGGTACAAAAATGGGGCTATACCTTTTCAAAAGGTAAACTTTTGTCTATTTTAGGTGCTAATATGTACATTTCAGGTGCTAATATGTACATTTTAGGTTCTAATATGTACATTTCAGGTGCTAATATGGACATTTTAGGTGCTAATATGGACATTTTATGTGCTAATATGTACATTTCAGGTGCTAATGTGTACATTTTAGGTGCTTATAAGTACATTTTAGGTGCTAATAAGTACATTTTTAGGTACATTTTAGGTGCTAATATGTACATTTCAGGTGCTAATATGTACATTTTAGGTGTTAATATGTACATTTTAGGTGCTAATATGTGCATTTTAGGTGCTAATATGTACATTTTAGGTGCTAATATGTACATTTGTAGTGTTAATATGTCCATTTCAGGAGCTAATATGTCCATTTTAGGTGCTAATATGTACATTTTAGGTGTTAATATGTACATTTTATGTGCTAATATGTACATTTTTAGTGTTAATATGTACTTTTCAGGAGCTATTATGTCTATTTTAGGTCCTAATATGCACATTTTAGGTGTTATGTACCACTAAGGTACCAATATGCAGCCTTTGGGTGCAAAAGATACCTTTTGAAAAGGTATACAGCCCCAGTGACAGCTTTTGTACCTTTTTTTCTGAGAGTGTATGTCATTATCAGACCTACATCCATGAATCTTTTAACAATCTGCGCATTGTCCTTAAGGATTATTTCATAAGTTGCTAGTAAAGAATGGTTTCTCTTTACAGTGATTGACTTGCCTCTATATCCTAAATCAATACTTGCTTAGACACTTGGCTCTGTATTTCCCCATGGTCCCATTCTCCTGCCAGATGACAGTCTGCTTCTGCATGTATTTCATGCTGATTAAAGGTACCTGTTTGTTTTAATAATTACTAATTATTAAATTAATCATGATCACCAAAGCGTCACCAAAAATGATAACTTAAATGCCTATAATGTTTGTGTGTGTGTGTTTGTGCTCTTACGAAGCTGTGATTCATTTTTCACTGCTCCCATATTTTAATTCCCTGCTGAGATAAGAATGGTCCCTGAAAGAGTCCCTGTGGAAATCACAGGAGGCAGTGGTGGGCTTGCAATTGCTTTGCACTCAGGAAAAGAGTAATGAATAATCTATTGGCACTACAGGAGGGGCGGGTTAAACGGGTATCGGTTAGGAGGGAGAACACGGAGACGATCACCGATTCCTACATATTTCAGTGCATTTGATCCCACTGGTATTAACCTACTTTATAGTTATGTTTTTCTTCTATATTAGACATAATTTTTTAGCTTCCACAATGCTCAAAACAATAAAAAAATTTAAAATATTTCGGGCGTTTGAATAAGCGCAATCGTTATTGTGACAAACATCATTTTTCCTTTGAGGAAATCAATGTTAATTAAAAGGCCAACAGTTTCTTGCAGGCGCCTTGTGGCTCTCTCATTCAAATCTCTCGTTCTCTAAGATTTGTTTTTATGATAATCAAATGTAAAGAGACAGTTTAATAAGAAGATATAATGAGGGTCCCTACATGACAAAAACACTGATGATCAAGATGTCATAACAAAGTCTTAAACAATGTCATATTTGCATTCAAAATGTCATTATTGAGCGAAAGACACTTAATGACAGTTGTCATAAACATGCACTTCTTATTCAATATGTCATGTCATGATTATGAAGGTGCACGTCAGTCATATGCACACCCCTTCAAGTAAAGTGTTACCACTCTGACTATACAGAAAGCTCTCTAAACTCAGGGCAGGGTCACGGATTTCAGTGCCAAACTCTGAAATTAGATTTTACTTCGCTCCCATCAAACAGTTATTGAATTACTTTGACGACTTCACTGTATCCCGTTAGTGCCTGAAAGCAAAACCACGGCAGAGAGCTTTTCTTTCCCAAAGAATCAGTTCTTCTGAAAGCAGTCTGTTTGACTCTCTTGTCTGGGGAGCCACCCAGGCCACCTTAGAAGTTAACAAATATGAGTGTGAACCAAGAATAGCACATCTGCAAGAAGATGTGCCTAGAATTTGATGTCTTTCAATAACAACAGATTACGTTGCCAAATCACTGCATGGTTCTTCGGTGTAAAGTTTAAGGTTTCAAACAGGAAAGCTGAATCCCACGGTCTGGTCAAGATGTTCTTTCACAACCGCCCAAATATTTGGACATTCAATCTAATCTCCATGCGTAATGAGCTAAGGGAATTAAATAATCGAGGATGTCTGCCATCAACAAACCAGAGGTTGTTAAACGATCTCAAACTGGACTTTACACTCAGATGACTGCCAAATTTAGTGGCCGTTTTGCCTGTACCGGCGCTCCAGCCCTGACAGCCCCACGGGGTAAGACTGATTATCATGAGAATAATTGAGAGAGCGGAAGAGTCAGTGCTGCTTTTAATAGAGCTGTTTCTATCTTCATACTGATAAATAATGCACAGCAGTCAGCATATTTGGATTTAACGGATGATATTGACCTTTTTGGGCAGATAGTGAGTGGGGTGTGAGACGAGGAGAGAGAGAGAAACTGAGGGAACGAATGAAAGAATGAGAATGAATTAAGAGTGAGAGAGAGGGACGGAGAGAGACAGCATTGAAGGCCAAGCAATCAATCATGCTGATGTTGTTGATTTGCTTTGCATATTATTATGAAAATAACAAACAAACATAGATTTTAGAGCGACAAAGTCAATTTAACATTAAAGAAATCCGTCATCGTTTAGTTGGAAGGAGAGCAACAAAGCCATAAAGGACTGGCACACTGAAAAATGAAAAATCTGTCAAGTTGTTTCAAACCTGTATGAATTTATTTCTTCGGCTGAACACAAAGGGAGATATTTTGTTCAGCTGAACACAGAAACTCATACTCGTGAAGTATTCCTTTAATCCATTATTTTGTTTTTCCACAAAACAGTTTGGTCAATCAGCATTCCAAGTGCTCATATATAATATAATATTGCAAAAAGTTGTGGGGCTTTTCAGTTACTCCTTCTGATTGAACTGTGTTCTTTAGTGAATCATTGAATCATTCATTGAGCCAATTAGTTAAATTTACTTGATTCATTCAGGAACGAAACAAGTCTTGATTCATTTGAATAATTTGTTAAAAGGGTGCATCTGAAATTGCATACATCCCTAATACTGTAAGTTTGTGAAAAAAGTACTATGTCCGAATTCATAATATTTATTAAACATTAGGCGAAAAGTACCTGGAAAACCTTCTGGGAGGCACTTGATTAAGTAATTGCTTTGTGACTGTTAAAAAAAAGTACATTTTATATAGGATCTATAATCTGGACATAGGCTACTTCATTCATCATGTTGTCGTTGTCAAATGGCCTTGTGTGAGCTCAGCTGCCATTCACAAATCCTCTCCTGTGGCCTCATGGTATAGTAAAGTGTCCATTTGATTCGCTCTTCAGAATCTCACTAGAAATAATAGGTCATCTGAGTACTTTTTGCCTACTGTTTTAAGAACATTCATTCAACGTTCAAAAACACTGTGTGTTTCTAAGAAATGCACAATGATTAATTCTTCTTTTCTGCTATTCTACTCGGCACTATTTTCGTGTGTCGCTCATTACTCTCTTCTCTTGAACTATTCTGGCTATAAATGCAATAGCCTAGCGCAATCGTGTTGATATTCCAAGAGCTGGCGAATCACAGCCGTGCTTTTCAGAAATAGCTATCACTTTTGATTGTGTGATATTGCATTAAAAATGTGTATTTATTTATTATGTAGGCTACGACAGGAGTTTTTTTGTAAAGCCTCCTATTATGTTATATTTTGTCTGTTTTGATTTGACATAAAACAGAAGTTGCGATAGTCTTTCGTATTGTGATGTATCTGATACCGGCCTCTCAAACGAGAAAAAAAAAATTATAGGGCGTGACTTGATTTTGTCTATCAGGAATTGATTGGATTGTTGTGGTTTCATGCGAGTGACAAAGATAATTTGATTAAAGATTATGGCACATTAATAATAATAATAAAAAAGATCTGCACTGATAAATAATTTATAATGAATACTGACATATTTCATTTTAAAAAAAAATATTTCGTGATGACTTTAATCAATGAAAACTTTGATAAACAACAATTTTACTTAAAGTAATCCAAGCAATCTGTCCGTAATTCATACATCTGTCCGTATACTATCTTGATAACTCTTTCTCTCTCTTGTCCCAGCTACCATCACACTGGTTCTCACTATGCTTGATTTTTTCAATTGGATACTTGGTGCCCTTTTGTGGTAATGGATGGATCTGATCCAGTCTTTTACTGCAGGGACACAAATCCCCTGGCATTTCCTCTGAGCATTAGAAGTTACACCGCATTATATCATCATCTTGCCCTATTGAAGCAATTTATGAAGCGATTGTTTTTTTTTTTAGAGTGGTACTATCACAAAAGTCAAGAAATAAAGAGTTCAGCTGCTTTACCCATTGTCATGGGTCATATCACAGATAGAAATGAAATGATTAGTCTTAGAAATACATTTAGGTGTTTTTGATATTAGTGACGTCTGTAAATGCATTCTCATAGTTGAGCACTACAAACAGCACATAACAAAACCTGAAGTTGATATTATTTAAAGAACAGCGCCATCTATTGGTGGATGAATTGAATATTTCGCGAGGTGTTATGTGTCAAAATCAAAACCCATGGGTCAAAACCTTCTCAGTCAGCATGAGAAGAGAAATATATAAATTCTAAAAATAACATAAAATAAACAGCTCATATAATTAACAGGTTGATCCCCTAATGTTGATGTTTCAGTCCCTATTTAGTAGTCTATGAATTATCTTCAATGCAAATATAGGCTTTTGGATAAAAAATAAATAAAAAACAATGAAGAAATATTTATCAACGCATTACATATATTGGCAGGCTGGTATAAATTAATTGACCAATGTAAACAAAAAGCTAAGTGTTAAAAGTGTAGACTGTAATAGCAGTCAAATTGAAGGAAGCTACGATACATGCCAAATGGTCGGAGAAACAGATTTGTACAATATAAAAGTCCCTTCATCCGAATAATCCTGAAAGCGAAAAGTATGTAAAGTGAAATGTTAAATAAGTCTGGCTTTTTTTTCTTGTATTTTTAATTCGACAATAAATGTTTTAAAATGACACCTTAATTAATAAATGGCGCAAACCTATAATTAATTTAAATCGTACACCTATACAATAGTACCCTACAAGAGTTTATTTGTATGAATAATTAAACTTCGCAAAACATATTGGTTTTAACAATGTGTAGATTTAAAAAGTAATTGTGCAAACTCGGACACATAAATAACTAGTTATGAAATGAATAAACAAAATAGTTGTGACAAAAGATTTAAAAAAAATTCAAGAAAAAAACCTAGAAATTTACAAACGTCTTACATTGATGAAGCATATTTCACAACCTTTTGTGAATTATTTCACACACTAAATTATAAATTTTAATCTAGAAATTAATATAATCTTACAATTTTACATTGGGCTGTTAGTACAGAATGCAGATGCGTTGACGTTTATCCTAAAAACTCTCTATTGACATTATCCGTTGTTTGTTTCTCGGACAAATTTATGATTCTGGCTGGCTTCACGTTATTTGTTGCAGGGGTCGAAGCAAGCTGAGGTCTTCCTATCCCAAAAGAAAAGGAGAAAAAAAAAAAAAGAAAAAAAACGGAGAGGGGGGGAGAAAGAAAGAAAGGTCTACACAGGAAAAAAGGTGGTCCCACTCCGAAAACACCGTTTCCAAGCAGGCGGTCTCAATTCCATACTTTTCTTCTCATATCGCATCGCGATAAAAGTTATACAAACACGTTAACAACCCTTATTTTTGGACTCAACATGTTCATGTTAGCAAAAACGAATGGGATGCTATCATTCTAGCAGGATTAAAGTTTTAGAAATACGGAAAAAATGGAGAGAAGAGCTGAAACTGGGGTGAAGAGGCTGGCGCTGGGAATCTCGCCTTACTCCCACCATCGCCTGTAAGAAAATCCCTCTTAAGGTAATTTTTACATGTTTTTAGACTTTTAAAGTTTCCAGTTTGGGTCTGAAGTTGATATCGTTGTCGTTAAAACTACAACATTACGAAAACTTTAGCGATTAAGCTCGATTTTAGATCCAGGCCTCGAGAAAACAATTGATTTTGTGCTGGACGGGGAGTTTTTTGGGATTTTGGGGGGTAACGTATATCCGGTGTATCGTTCACTTTTAATTCTCTTAATGTTTTATTAACGACATTGTAACATAACTGGCTCCGTTTATGCCTGTAGCAGGTAACGACAAGTTTAAGAAAAGTGTTTCAAATTTGTTTTGAGCGATGAAAAAGTGAACAAGTGTCTGAGTTTGAGTCTTTGTGGGGGGCCAGTGGAATTTTTGTGGTAAAATTCAGTTTTAAGATCAGTTTATAGTTTAACTATACTTTAATGACATAAAGTGCTTTATCAAAATATTTTGACACAACTGATATGAATAGTGGTGTCATAGTTATTCATTTTTATTACCAAACTCTTCTTTTCTCAGAGACCGTGTACACAACACCGTTATCACAACAGCTCCTAATATCAGTTTTTGACTTTATCGGTTAAACTCGATATAACGATTAGGCCTACATGTACGGTTAACGGAACATCCATAACTAAACGTTTTGACATCCATCCATCCATCCTGTGATATAGCATTTATTCAATTATATTGATGGATTTTTTTAAATTCACTATTCCTAACACTTGCTAACAGCTCTAATTTACATACTAAATTTCAGAAATTATAATAATTGATAGTATTATTTTATCTATCTATCTATCTATCTATCTATCTATCTATCTATCTATCTATCTATGACCTTGATATGATTTAACTAATTTGTTTTATTGTATAATTTCAAAAAATGTCATATTGTTTTTATTTTTCAATATTGGCATGATTGTTACTATTCACACTTGATATCAAACATAAGCAAAAATGTAACTACCCACATTTCAAAATATACTTGTTATATACATACTTCTACTAGTCTTAATAAATTCAGTTTTTGTTTTATTTTATTTCAGATTAATATTTGATTAAATTAACATTTCACGTCGACTGGAATTCACACAATTCTGGGGTGTTGACTAAAGAGGTGACTGAGTGTGGGACTGGACGTGTTGGCTAGGAGATGAGGATGTGCTGCTGGCACCAGGAAGGAAGGATTTTGACGTGATGGGGTGCAGGACGAGCAAAGTCCTCCCAGAGCCACCCGCTGACGTCCAACTTGACCTAGTCAAAAAGGTAGAGCCGCATCAGACCGATGTCTACAAAAACTTCATCAGAAGTGAAGGTGGCGGGGAGAAAACAGGCTCGCCATCCCCTCAGGGTCAAAGCCAGGCTGCTGCGAAGGTGAGCCAGTCCCCTCCACCAGCTAACAGCCAGACAGAGCCCGCTGACCCACACCGGAAAAAAGTGGCCAAATACAGGGCCAAGTTTGACCCTCGAGTGACTGCTAAGTATGATATCAAAGCTTTGATAGGTCGGGGCAGTTTCAGTCGGGTAGTACGAGTGGAACACAGGAGCACGCGGCAGCCGTACGCCATCAAGATGATCGAGACCCGCTACCGTGAGGGCAGAGAAGTATGTGAATCGGAACTTTGCGTCCTGCGACGGGTGCGCCACACTAACATCATCCAACTGATGGAGGTGTTCGAGACAGCGGAGCGGGTCTACATGGTGATGGAGTTGGCCACCGGCGGAGAACTGTTCGACCGCATCATCGCCCGTGGGTCTTTCACAGAAAGGGATGCCACGCGGGTGCTGCAGATGGTTCTCGACGGCGTGAAGTACCTCCACACGTTGGGCATCACGCACAGGGACCTGAAACCTGAAAACTTGCTTTACTACCATCCTGGTGCTGATTCCAAGATTATGATCACAGACTTTGGCCTGGCCAGCACGCGGAAGAAAGGCGTCGGGTGCCTGATGAAGACAACCTGTGGGACGCCTGAGTACATCGCTCCTGAGATCCTCGTCCGTAAGCCGTACACCAATGCAGTGGACATGTGGGCGCTGGGAGTCATCTCCTACATACTGCTCAGTGGCACCATGCCTTTTGAGGATGACAATCGCATGCGCCTGTACCGACAGATCCTCAAAGGGAAATACAGTTTCTCCGGCGAGGTAAGGACTATGCGAGCACTTTAAAATAATTATTCATTGTGATGTCAGAATGATATGCATGTACTGTAGTGTACATAACATACACTGTCTGCATGTGTACAAATAAGACACTTGCAGAAACTTTAAAGGAGTAGTTCACTTTTAAAAAAAAAACTTTTGCTGATAATTTACTCACCCCCATGTCATCCAAGATGTCCACGTCTTTCTTTCTTCAGTCGAAAAGAAATTAAGGTTTTTGATTAAAAAATATTCCAGAATTTTAGCCATATAATGGACTTCATTGGGAACCAAACGGTTCAAGGTCCAAATGAGAGTTTCAGTGCAGCTTCAAAGGGCTTTAAACGACAACAGGCGATGAATAAGTATCTTATCTAGGACCCTTCGAGTCATAAAAAGACTTGAAAAAAGATTTTTTCATTTTGATGAACGAGTTTGAACAGGAGAGTCACGAACGCTCACCACAGAACAGAGCAAGGCGAGCATTTGTGCTTATAAAACTTGAAAACGAGTGATCGTTTCGCTAGATAAAACCCTCATTCATCGTCCGGTGTCGTTTAAAGCCCTTTGAAGCTGCACTGAAACTCTCATTTGGACCTCGAACCGTTTGGTTCCCATTGAAGTCCATTATATGGAGAAAATCCTGGAATGTTTTCATCAAAACCCTTAATTTCTTTTCGACTGAAGAAAGAAAGACGTGGACATCTTGGATGACATGGGGGTGAGTAAATTATCAGCAAAAGTTTTTTTTTAAATGTAAACTACTTCTTTAATAATGTTTGTGATATCAAGTCAACACTGCCAAGCATTAAATAGATGATTGTGGGCTTGCAGATTTGTGTCAGTCTCATTAAATGATGTACCCTACTGTTTTTGCACTAGCTGCGGGTATGTATATTTTTGAGCTGCGTTTGTGTGTGCTATATATATGAGATTTAAATGAGAAGTCACGTCAGTGTGGATCACGTATGTGCAAAACAAGAGTTGCTGGGAGATTGGAAATGCAGATGTTTTTGATTAGTTATAGAAGGGCTATAAAGCATATGCTATGTTACTTGGTTTTATTAAACCCAGAAGTATTTGTGTGCCATGTTTTTGGGCTCACTTGCTATGTTCTATAATGTTCTTAATGATTTATTTGTTTTTGGCTGACTGCTTTTGCAAACAAACAAGCTCTTATAAAGTTGGTATATATGCTTTATATGTACATGTTAGGGTGGTGGTATTCACCTTTACATTTCCTGAAAGTGCTCCAGTTATTATATGATGTTAAACTCTTACCTTCCCCAAATTTAATGCTGATGTGTCGTGTGTAATTGTTTTGTTGTGTTTATATTTGTGCAGAGACAAGAATAAGTAAGCCATTCGTAGGTTGATTTCCCCGAAAAGCGTAAGCACTGTGGTCTGTGGCGCTTTCAGCATTGCACTGTTTGTTTGAGCGGCCTGACATAGCAACATTGACTCAACAAATGGTTTGAGTTTGGGGCGGTACTACCTGTTTGTCCGTTGAGCGTTAAGGAAATATATTTTTGAACTTTTATTCAGTGCCAACATTAGAATTTAATTATTCGTTTTTCATCATAACCTTACAAACCCCCTACAGTTTTGCCATAGAATATAGCTGTTTTCACCTCCTGAACATATAAAACATAAATCAGAATTAAAATGTTTAAATTCTTTACATTTAACTGTATTATTATAAACCGATTTAAATAAATAATTTATGCATTTGGCAAATGTTTTTGTCTAAAACGACATACACATTTTATCATGAGGTAGTACATCAATCCTTGCTTTCCGTGGGAATCGAACCCATGACCTTGGCATTGCTAGCTCTGTGCTCTACTCTTTGAGCTATAAAACAGATGTGGCAGAATTTCAGTTACAGAACATCTGTACAGTGTACAGTTTAATAAGTTTGAGAGCAACACTTCAGTATGTGTCTTTCCTCTATGAGTGAGTGACCCCAGGAAAAACGGTCTTGTGGTTGTGGTGTAATGATGTGCAGGATGTTTTCTTGGCACACTTTAGGCACTTTTAGTGCCAATTGGGCATCGTTTAAATGCCACGGCCTACATGAGCTTTATTTCTGACCATGCCCATCCCTTTATGGCCACCATGTCCCCATCCTCTGATGGCTACTTCCAGCAGGATAATGCACCATGTCACAAAGCTCGAATCATTTCAAATTGGTTTCTTGAACATGACAATGAGTTCACTGTACTAAAATGACCCCCACAGTCACCAGATCTCAACCCAATAGAGCATCTTTGGGATGTGGTGGAACGGGAACTTCGTGCCCTGGATGTGCATCCCACAAATCTCCATCAACTGCAAGATACTATCCTATCAATATGGGTCAGCATTTCTAAAGAATGCTTTCAGCACCTTGTTGAATCAACGCCACGTAGAATAGAGTGCCGAAGTGATGACGTCACTTTGTAGGACAACCCGGAAGCTAGCGGCGCATGGGTTCCCTCAGTCGAAAAGCAATGCATTTTCCCCATAGACTTTTGGAAAATCGCAAAAAATAAGATTTGTGTTTAACAAAGGGTTGTGACCCTTACACGTTTTGTCTAGCAAGATAATCTTTACAAGTTAATCCAAAATGTATACATTTTGAAGCCTATATAAAGATTTTAAAAAACACAATCAGACACAATAAAGTTTAAAAAAACCACAAGCAGGTTATAACTGTGTGTTCTATGTCATAGATCAAAACGTGAAAATATTTATATTTAATATTTAAATATAGAGGCTCTGTTCACCACAGACCGTATTTCAGGCGATTTAGCAAAAACCCATTCAAAAATCCCATAGGCTTTAGAGCGAGGGAACCGTAATGCTAAAATGCGAACTCACTTCCGCGTTTTGGCCTACAGAGTGACGTCGTAACTTCGGCACTCTATTAAGGCAGTTCTGAAGGCGAAAGGGGGTCAAACACCGTATTAGTATGCTGTTCCGAATAATCCTTTAGGTGAGTTTATATGCTAAAATTCTCTGATAACTTGACAAAATTAGCCATTAGCAGATACACATTTAAAATGTTCAGTCTTTCTTTCTTGCAAAACGGTCCAAAAATACAGATGACTCATTTTGCACTATACACAAACTTTTACAATAAGAATGACAGTGCCCCACTGAAAATGTCTGTCTCCTGCTATATAGCCATTTGAGGCTTTTATACAGTCTTGCATTCCTAAATAGAAATATTCCCCACAAAGCCACCAGAACACAAGAGGCTATGATAGCACTGCCTCTTTCTGTCGTTTGGCCCTAGTGCGCTCTGTTTCTATTCTTCACAAAGTGCTTTTCCAACACTTTAAACTTTTGCCAACCATTTGTCTTTGTCTGTTGACCTTGGATATCTGAGTATGTTTATTTGCATGCGATGCGTGTGAGTATTTATATGCAAGTTTTGGTGTGTTCACAATTCACATGTGCTTGTATTTTGGGGAGTGTTTGTGTTAGCTGGACAGTCCTGTCATCATGATGTGTTATCCCGCAGTAACCCCCTGCATGAGCGTGTGATGTAAGGCCACAGAGTTCCTGGCAGAGTGTGTGCGTCAGTGCCTCTCTGCTGCTGTGAGTCACAGACGAGACCAATGTGGACCTAACAGGGAAAAGCCCTGGAGAAGTCATGCTAACCAACAAAAACTAAGCCATGTTTTGTTTTCTCTCTTGCTTATAGAGCTGCTAGTGTTTGGCCAGTTGTCATAACATATCAGGACATGCACGACTCGTCTAAAGATGTTCTAGGAAGAGTGAAAAATTAACTTAAAGTAACTAGTTTGTATATTTAGCATTTCTGAAACCTTCTTGAATTGATTTAGCCAGTTCTGGCAGAGGTGATGCGGCCCTTGCTTTCTCCTTCAACAAACTTGAATTATGCTCTCTAATATCGGCTATTGTTATAGTTGACTGAACCTTGTTTGTTTCTTGTTATATTATATTATTATTCAAAAAGTTGTTAGGTACAGCAAGATCTCTAATTTCTGATCTTTTATTCAGCAAGGACACATTAAATTGATCAAAAGTGACAGTAAAGACATTCATAATGGTATTGTAATGTTAGGATTTGTACTTTGTTTAGAGTAAGAATCCTGAAAAATAATGCATCACTGTTTAAAAAAAATATGAATAATCAGCACAACTGTTTCCAACATTGATGATAAATGTAAACAAATGTCTGTAGAGAAGCGCTTCCTGTACTCAAGTGTATAAGTTTGAGGTGCTCTTTGGATTGGAAAAAACATATAAAAATAAACAGGAACATCCAAGGCACTCTCTTTAGAAAAGATAAAAAGCCTTTATTACTATGGCTTGGTCATAATCAACATTAAAAACTTTTAATGTTGATTATGACCAAGCCATAGTAATAAAGGCTTTTTAACTTTTCTAAAGAGATTGATGATAAATGTTCTTGAACACCAAATAAGTTATGATGCTGAAAATTCAGCTTGGCCATCACAGGAATAAATAACATTTTATAAAACACGAAACTGTTATTTCTGTAATATTTCACCCTTTATAACTGTTATTACTGTTTTTATTACTGTCAAATGCAGCCTTGGTGTGCATAAGATACTTTCAAAACATTTCTAAAAATCAGTAACACTTTATTTTTTGGACACATTACAGTAATAACAGCAAATTATGTATAATTACAAGTATTGAAGGACAACTCCGACGCAAAATGAACCTTTGGTCTAATAACACATCGGTACCTAGTCGACCGTTCTCTGAGATTTGTTTTCATGATAATCGAATGTAAAGAATTTAATCTCAAAAAACTGTTTAGCATATAACGCTAATATATGTTGACATATAATAAGTAAAAAGAAATCACTAGTTAATACCACTAACAAGGCTCAAAATAGCCTCACACTAACACAGTAACATAATGAGGCTCCATACATGCAAAATGAAGCATTGAGAACTTTGTAAGTGTATAAGAAGATACTTAATGAAGACAGGCAGGAGCCATCTTTGGAAAACAATCTCGACAAGTCGAACCACAAACGACGTGCCAAGTGAGCTGAACTGTATATGAACGGCGTTCGTGCTTCGACTTGTCGAGACTGTTTTCCAAAGATGGCTCCTGTCGGTATACCCACTGTGTTAGTGTGGGGCTATTTTGAGCCTTGTTAGTGGTATAAACTAGCGATTTCTTTTTACTTATTATATGCCCCCATATACTAGCGTATACGCTAAACAGTTTTTAGAGATAAAACTCTTTACATTCGATTATCATAAAAAATCAAATCTCAGAGACCGGTCGACTAGGTACCGATGTGTTTTTAGACCAAAGGTTCATTTTGCGCCGGAGTTCTCCTTTAAGTATACAAGTATAATTGAAATGTATGATATTATCTTATATTATTAAGCTAGGTTGTAATGTGTTGTTGATTATACACAACAAGTCTCAAAATCTTTTGAGAATGTCTGAATAATATTATATAAGCCATTTCCTATTTTCTGTTTTCTGACAGCCATGGCCAAGTGTTTCCAACCTTGCTAAGGACTTCATTGACCGCGTCCTCACAGTGGATCCAACTGAGCGTCTCACTGCGGGCCAGGCACTTAAACACCCTTGGGTTGTCAGCATGGCAGCTTCCTCCTCTATGAAGAACCTGCATCGGTCCATTTCCCAGAACCTCCTGAAGAGAGCGTCCTCACGCTGCCACAGCACTAAATCAGCCCAGTCCACTTGCTCCAGCCGCTCCACAAAGTCCAGCAAGGCACGGCGCGTTCGCGAGAAAGAGCTGCGAGAACTCAACCGCCGGTACAAGCAGCAATGTAACGGTTGAGAGCGAGACAAACAAGACCATGCTAAAACATTGGAGAGAGCAA
Organism: Pimephales promelas; assembly: GCF_988280905.1. Classification (NCBI taxonomy): domain Eukaryota; kingdom Metazoa; phylum Chordata; class Actinopteri; order Cypriniformes; family Leuciscidae; genus Pimephales; species Pimephales promelas. Next base: position 33,213,193 of record NC_142778.1, read on the forward strand.
AACATTAAACAACATTGTGCCTCAACTTAGATGTCAACTTCCTGCTCCATCACCACAGAGCCAACTAGCAGAAAACCTCCTTCTAAACTTTTCATTCACTTTCTATTATTTTTCTGCTGTTTTTCTTTCGTTTATTGTCTTTTATGTGAGTTTTATTTATTTATTGTTGGTGTATTGTCATGTTTATGTTGTCTTTGGAAATGATCTCATTCAGCCTTTTACCTGATTGTATCTGTTGAACAGAATTTTACATAAGTTGCTGGAAGGACTAAGAATACACCTTCCTGATTTTTGCTGTGAATTATTTGTTACGGTACCCACCCGGAAGATTGTTCTTCTGATAGGGGAAATGTGCTGTTTATTCATTATTGGCAACAAATCACTTGACCTAGTTATAGTTTATTGTGCCTTAAAGGGATAGTTCACTTTGAAATTAATTTTGGCTGTACTCCAAGATGTAGGTGTCTTTGTTTCCACAGTAGTTTCAATATTGATATTTTTAGGTCAAACCGTTCTTGTCTGTCAGTCATATAATGGAGGTCTATGGTCACCACCTCAAAGAGCATGCACAGAGAAGTCCAAATTAAACATGATTTAATGACTCGTAAATGTAAGTACACATTGATGGCCTAAGACACGAAACGAGTGGTTTGTGTGAGAAAACGAACAGTATTTATATCGTTTTTACCTCTTGTAATTACAGCCACAAAGCGCCCTCAGATCACTTGGACGTGGCTGTGGTTACAAGAGAAAACTATAAATACTGTTTGTTTTCTCACACAAACCGCTCGTTTCGTGTCTTAGGCCATCAATGTGTACTCACATTTACGAGTCATTAAATCATGTTTAATTTGGACTTCTCTGTGCATGCTCTTTGAGGTGGTGACCATAGACCTCCATTATATGACTGATAGACAAGAACGGTTTGACCTAAAAATATCAAAATTGAAACTACTATGGAAACAAAGACACCTGCATCTTGGATGCCCTTGAGGTAAGCTAAAACATACCAAAAATTAATTTCAAAGCGAACTATCCCTTTAATATCACTTTGAACATGAGGGAAAGGTAAAAATCAAACTGTTGATAATTGCTTTGGAAGTGACCACGCAAATCACATTTTTAATAATACACACTGCTGTTTAATTATGAGCCTTAAAGGGATAGTTCACCCAAAAATGAAAATTCTGTCATCATATACTTACCCTCGTGTCATTTCCAAACCCGTATGACTTCTGCAGAGCACAAAAGATGATGTTATGCCCATACAATGAAAGTCAAAGGGGTCCAAAACAACACTAGACCTCATTGGCTTTCATTGTATGGATTAAAAAACATGGATAAATAACTACAAATGTTCTTTTGTGTTCTGCAGAAATAAAGTTATACAAGTCCGGTTATAAATGATTACAGAATCTTTAGGTAAATTATCGCTTTAAGTTGGTCCAAAAATATTAAAGGGATCTACATTGCCCAATATGTCTGTTGTTTATCCTGAATAAGACATAACTGACCCTTTTCTGCAATCCTACTAATAAGGACCCTAATTGTAATAGCAATCATTAATACCTGTCGGAAAATACTCCAAAAAAAAGTGTTTTCAGAGACTTGGCTTTAATTTGGTCAGTGAAGAAACTTACCGTGATTCATGACTTCTACTGTTGTAGTAATTATTCACACTATCTGATATTGATCGCTCTCAGTGTATGGGTGGCCACTATCGGGAAGCCCCGAATCTGAATCGGTTACTTTCTCTGTCACCAGCTGTTGTGTCGTGAGCAAGGCACTGAACCACCGTGAAGGCCTTTTGGCAGCCGTTGCACTCTGGGAAAACCCAGACAACTTCCTTTTTAAATTTAGATAACTCAGTTACAACTGAGAATGGTCTGGTTTTAACCAGGCTACTCTCACCCCCCCTCTGTCAGAAAGCAGCAGAAATGTGCCAAAGAAACTCCTGTGTGCCTGGATTATCGAGCAATGTTTGGTGAGAGCGGACATATGAAAATAATTAGTATTAAAACTGTGATGAAATGAAGACTTTTTAAAATATGTTCTTAAATCTGTTCCTTGTTTTATATATATATAAAATCATATATCAAAAATTAAGGGGAAAAGTAATCTGTGTATCTGGGTTGTGTCCCGTTTCACAGCAAGTGCCTTGAATTTGTTATACAATTAATGTAACAAGTGAATAATATTTTGAAAAAAAAAAAAATTGCAACCACATTGGTTTTGGAAACTTTATTTTTGAATAACTATTTGACTGCAGAAATCAGTTACATTTATTAGCGGAATTTTGAAAATGATTATTTGAAAATAACTACAAATTTGAAGTTTCTTGAGGGTTCACGAGTGTTAAGGCTATCATACATCACTTGTTAATTTTAATATAGCAGTATCCATTAATAACATCAAAAATGACTTTGGGAAAACCACTGTTTGTATATGCCTTTATACCCCAAATATTTTTTTTCTCTCTCTCAAGGAAAAAAATAATTTATATGTGCACGTCAAAATTGAGATTAGTAAAGAAAATGCTCTTAAAAGTGCAAAAATATTTTTAATTTAGTGTATCACCAACATTCATGTAAGGAATGTGTCTTTTGTAGCTACAGTTGAAATAAAACTGCAACTGTTGTCCATTTGTTGAGTTCAGTCCAACACGGTCTCATGTTCCTTTTTGTCCATTTTTTAATGAACAATTACAAAATATTTCTTTTTTTTTTAATCATTAATATTTAGTACAAAATGTTGCAATCAACCCAAAAACAGAAAGCTCTCACTTTAATCAACTACAATATCTTTACAATTCAAATCAAGAAAACAGCTATATTATTTTTGTGCAACATAAACTATGATTCATTTTCCTTTATTACGGATGAGACAAAGGACATGTTAGTCACATATCTATGAAGCAAGATGTTTTCACATTGTTTACATTTTTGGCTGCTGTGTGGAGTTCATAAAACGGGCTTAATTGTAGGTTATAAAGGAAGACAAAAATACGGTGATTCATTGGTAAATATAAAAGTCATGATGTTCAGCTATAACGTACATTTTAGGCCAAATGGTTTCCTATATATGGCTTACGTAAAATAAGGTCTGTGGTCAAGGGATAGTTCATCTAAAAATCTGTGGATAGGGTCATTTACTCGCTCTCATATTATCTTATATTTGTATGACTTTCTTCTGCAGAACACTCAAAAAAGATTAAACAAATAAATTGGAGCCCAGTGACTTCCATTGTACGGAAAAACAAAACACTGATAGATTTCTCAAAATATCTTTTTTTTATGTGCAGAATTATCTATTAATATTTATAATTATTAATTAACCATCCCAAAATTACTTGAAAAAAAGTTTCTCCTTTAATATGTTAGGTTATAACAGTCAAACAACGCACGTTGCTATAACAGCTTTTAAAAGTTAAATTTGTTTGCCAGGCTGTAGCACGTAAGAAAGCATTGGAGCTTTTATTTTGAAAAATGACAAAAACGAAATAATGGCGCCATATATTCTTGCAGCTAGCTTCACATTTCACTTCAGCACAAAACAGGTCTGTACAATTATTTGCAGATTTATTTATAATGGTATAATATCTATTTTATTTATAGATAAATCTATATTTGATATTATTGTTTCGTTTAATATTTTTTTTTTATTATTATTTTATGTCAGAGTCTGAAACGATCAATTAATTGCGAAAGAATCATCAAAAATAACCTTTGAATGCAATGAAGCAGCCTTCCTTTACACAACTCAGACACTGCCTAATCCCTAATGTATGCCACCATCTCCTATGACTATTTATACTTTCTTTATTCTTGTATGTACTTTCAGGTTCAGAAACAAATATTAAGCCTTTTATTGTTTACCTGGTTGATGGGATAACAAATGAACAGATCGATATGGAGTCTCGGATGGGTAAAGGCAGCTCTTCTAATAGAGGCAGTGCCAGAAAACTCTCAGTCACGAATAAAAATAGTCAGAGAGGCAGTGCAATCAAAGAGAGAACAAGCAATGGAGCTTCCATAACTTCATTTTTCAGGAATACACCACCTAGTAAACTGGCCTGTCCTCTGTGTGGCAAACAAGTACCTCGTTACAAGATTAATGAACACATAGACTCTCAATGCCAGAGGTTTCTTGGAGATGATCATGAAGATGCATTCAGTAATGACAAGCAGGAGAAAATAACCAAAACCCCCTCTAATGGTGCAGTAACTCGAAATAACAGGAAAGAGAAAAGCCCAGGAGAGAAAGATGCTGATACGAGTCCATATTTTAAAAAGAACTCCGTGATGAGACAAGAGTCGTCCCAAACAAATGTACAAACTAAAGCGGTTAAAAAAGTTGGTCTTGGGAGTTTATCCTCTAAACTGTCTAGAAGAGCACTTAGGCTTTCAGGGGAATCTGAGATGGTTAATAGTCATGTCTCTGGAAAAGTAGAGTCCTGTAATTCAGAAGTGAGCAGTTCACAGAAGGAAAACTACATGAAGAGTTTAACTTTTGAACCTAAAACCAATGGCATGGATACAGATGACGTGCTACCAACAGAGCCAACAGCTTCAATCCAACCTCAAGTGAAAAAAATGGAGAAATCTGTGGCACTTCTGGGAGAATCTAGCAGCGGCGCTGACGTTCAGTCATCGAGATGTTCCTCCTCATCCAGAATAATGAAGCGGAAGTCAGAGGAGGGACCTAAAAACGACACAAACACTACAGAAACCTCCATCATACATAAGAAAAGTAGATATATTCAAAGTAAAACTGAAAAGAGACAAGACACTAATGTCAAGTCCGATCAAACTGATGCCTCATCCAGTGTCTATGATGTTTCATCATCAGAGAGTCAAATCAAAAGCAAGACCATATATGAGGACATTGAGACTACAACACCAGCTAATGAACCCGAAATGCTTGCCGTAGAGAAAGCCAATGAGGAATCAGAGCATCAGCACACCAGGCAGCCGTATTACCTGCAAAACTTTCGGACTGTCCTTGAGGCGGTGTTGGAAAATGAGGATGATAGGCTGCTCTTCAATGAAGATGACTTCTCAGCAATTCACACTTTTCAGCAGCTTTCAGGTACTACTTCAAAGTCACTTTGAAGCCTCAGTTCTCTGCGTATATGCAACAATAGTCTTTTAAAACTCAATGCACTCCAGGTTAGTTGCTTATAGTCAAAAAGCTTATAGTCATTATGATTTAAAAAAAAAGAAATTGATACTTTTATTCAGCAAGGATCATTATACATCAAGATTTATCACAAAAGATTTATATTTCTTAAAAAAGTTAATCCTGAAACCTGAAAAAAAAAATGCATCCAAAAAATATGAACTGTTTTCATCACTGATAATAATAAGAAATGTTTCTTGAGCTCCAAATCAGCATACTTGAATCGTATCTAAAGGATCATGTGACCCTGAAGACTAGAGGAATGATGCTGAATCATTCAAATTAATTAAGATAGAAATGATTTACTATTAATAGTAATTATATTTCACAATATTACTGTATTTCATGTATATTTGATCAAATAAATGAAATCTTGGTGATCATAAGAGACTATAAAAAATATAAAATTAAGAAAAAATCTTACCAACCCCAAACTTTTGATTGGTATATAGTGTATGTTTGCAATCATCTCTCTTTCTCTCTCTCTCTTGTAGTTCCTGGTCAGATGCTTTATGTCCGTCTGTTCCAAAGGAAGCTGAAATGGCTTCAGGTCAGTAAGGTGGAATATACGGAGATCAGCTCAGACCTCAGACCTGTCTTTCAAGAACTGGTTGCATGTGGCTTCCTACAATCAGGTTAGTGGTGAGATTTGTCGACCATTTTGATTTATCAACACCCAATATCAGCCAACATGCTCTTGACTTCTTTCCTATGACAGAATCGGAGCTTCACGACATCCAAGAAGTTTTAGATCTGCTTCCCGCACCAGAGCTCAGAAACCTGGCCAAAACATTTCACCTTGGCCGTGGAGGGAATGGGACTCAGAAACAGCAGTTGGTAGAAGGGCTACTCCAGCTGGGGAAACAGCGATCGCTCTTTGCTAGTCAGAACAACACGTCTGCAGTCATTCTCAAGAGGTGAGATGTTCAAGATACATGCAAAAAGCAAGGCTGCATTTATTTGCTGCACAATTTAACATAACTTAGGCCCCCGATCCCGATTGTATAATATAAACCGTACAAAACAGATGTCCTGTTACGAGTAAAGCTTGTCTTTTTCAGGGCCAAGCAGGCTGCAGGTTCCTGTGTGCGTCTGTGCCGCAGGTCCCGCGCTGTGTTCTCCCGCGTCCTGCTCCTGTTCTCCCTCACAGACTCTTTGGAGGAGGAGGAGACGGCCGCTGGAGGTCAGGGCCAGCTCTACACCATTCTGCTGGTCAATTCTGGCCGTCTAGCTTTCCCAGAGTACACTGTACATCGCTCAACCAGACTATTTCAGGACAGGGATGACCTCATCAGGTCAGTGTTATATTTATTTTCTTAACAAAATCAGGAGAAAAGAAAAGTACTTCACACTTTTTTATTAGCTGTCTTTACTATGTACTTTAGGGGCAGTGTACTTATTTTGTTGATGCTGTATTGCAAAACACTTTTGATCCTGTTTGTCTATTTTAGGACCATAAAGGACTGTAACACAAACATGTATTAATAAATTCAAAAAGCATATATTATAGGAAGTTAGGAACAAATACCACCATGATATATATATATATATATATATATATAGTAAATTAATTTATATTTAAAATATTTAAACAACTTTTAGCATTACAATCTGTACATGTTTTTACAGATTTTGTGATGTTTGCTTCTGAAACCTTCATTTAAAGGAGTAGTTCACTTTTAAAAAAACTTTTGCTGATGATTTACTCACCCCCATGTCATCCAAGATGTCCATGTCATTCTTTCTTCAGTCGAAAAGAAATTAAGGTTTTTGATGAAAACATTCCAGGATTTTTCTCCATATAATGGACTTCAATGGGAACCAAACGGTTCAAGGTCTAAAAGACACTTTCAGTGCAAACTGCAATCTGTTCAAAGGGCTTTAAATGATTCCAGATGTTGAAGAACGGTCTTATCAAGCGAAACGATCGCTCAGTAAAAAAAAATATATAACAAAGTTTAAGTTTAATAAGCTCAAATTCTCGCCTTGCTCTGTTCTGTGTGACTCTCCTGTTCAAACTCGTTCATCAAAATAAACGAATCTTTTTCCGAGTCAATTCGTTAATTTGTTCGTTGAATGAACTAAATGACTCGATAAAAGATTCATTCATTTTGATGAACGAGTTCGAACAGGAGAGTCACGAAGTACATCACAGAACAGAGCAAGGTGAGCATTTGAGCTCATAAAACTTGTTTTTTAAATGAGTGATCGTTTCGCTTGATAAGACCCTTATTCTTCGTCTGGAATCGTTTAAAGCCCTTTGAACAGTTTGCACTGAAACTGTCTTTTGGACCTTGAACCGTTTGGTTCCCATTGAAGTCCATTATATGGAGAAAAATCCCGGAATGTTTTCATGAAAAACCTTAATTTCTTTTCGACTGAAGACATCTTGGATGACATGGGGGTGAGTAAATTATCAGCAAAAGTTTTTTTTTAAAAGTGAACAACTCCTTTAAAGATGGCAGTATTTGTCATGACTCATGTTCTAGAAATGTTTTTATTGTTTCTGTTATTATTGTAAAATATTTGATTCTGTGATATTCATCTGTACAGATACGAAACTGCGATGCGTATGCTGCAGGAAGTGATTGCTGCAATGCAGACAGGCAGTTGGGAGGACGCCCATGGCCTCTACACTACAGCAAAAGCCACTTGGCAGGAGATTAAAGACTCCTGTGAAATAAGGTTTAAAAACGAAAATGCAACTTTCATTTAATTTGCTTGCTGTTGTAAGATGGATTGAGTTTCAATATGTTTGCAGTCATCATGAACAACTGCCTGTTTTCCTGCGGTGTTTCACCGTGGGCTGGACCTACACCCGTATACTGTCTCGAGGAATTGAGATTTTACAAAGACTTCGCCGCTATGATGTGGGTGGATAATACATGGAGTGAATGATGCCATTGTAAACACCTAATTCTGTATATTCATTTTACATGTGTTCGTTGCATTTCTGCATTGTAGGAATCCGTGGAGGAGCTCAGGAATCTTCTGTCCCAGTCAGTGTATTGTGTAACCTGTAGGGGGCGCTGGTGGGACAGACTTGCTCTCAATCTCCAGCAACATCTTAAACAACATGAGCAGGTACCTAATATAAACAGAGATCATGTTTTAATGTTACGTTTATTAGGGGTATATAAATGTTCTTTCAAAGGATTGAATGAATTTGACGCCTTTTGTATCCAGGCCATCTGTGCTATTCGGGATGGACTGAATGACCCTCTGGTCCGAACAGGCCACAAATTATCACTTCATCAGCGAGCTTCACGAATGAAGGAATCTGCTAGCTTGAAGAAGTACCGTCTGCTGCTCCGAGATCTGCCCACTATGCACGTACAGGATGTCACTCATGTGAGTCTTCCGTTCTTCCTGATTTTTTGAGGGGGCACCATTATAAATAGTGTTATTCACTGTATATATTTTGTGGTCAGAATTACTAAATACGTTGTATCTCCATGTTATTGGGGAATGTAGATGATTTTTTTAAAACCAACGCTGATTTTAAAACCAACAGGTCACAATTCGAGGCCAGCTCTTTCCTCATGAGGGTGGAATGGGCAAATCAGTGTTTCTTAGAGCCGTCAATGAGGATGAAGGATCTAGTGAGGGACGAGGGACTATGGTCATGTGTTCTGTTGAGGAACTGGCTCTGGAACACTACAGAACACTTGGATTTGATCAAGGTATGGCATCACATTTTGTTTGTGCACAATCAAGATGAAGGAAGTGAAAGGATAGTTCACTCAGAAATTAAAGTTCTGTGATCATCTTCATAGCCTCATTGTCATTTTCAAACCTCGAAATGACAAAAAATGAGACATTTTGGAGAATGTAGCCTGTAGTAATAATAAATGATGCAGAAGATGAACTCTAGACATCTACTCTACAAGTCTAGCTCTCCTTGGTGCATCAGATGTATATAATCATTCAGAGTGGTTTCTGAAACAGATCAGGTGATTCATTGAAATGATTTGACTTAACCCTAAAACCATATTCTGGACAAATGTGGGCAAAATAGTTTTGATTTACTGTAAAAAAATACTTCCCTTGATCTGAGCGGCTACTTTTCCTAAGTTTGCCTCCTGAACACACACAATTTTTTTGACTCAATTCTACAATGTTATTTGGGTGAAAAAAATAAACTCCTTAATCTTGTATTTGGGTCAAAAATGGGCACCCATAGAAATGAATGGGAAAAACTGTGATTTAGAGCATTATAAAATAAGACAAAATAAGACACCAGGTGACAGAAAAGTCACTTCATCTTTAGGTTTTAGCTCTAAGAACTTATTGGAATGATATTTTAATGTAGTTAAAAAATAAAACATAAAAATAAGCATAATTTACATAGAAAATATGGAACTTTTTGAAGTACATAAATTTAAAAATACCCCCAAAATAAAGAAAAACACCATAAATGGATAGACAAAACTTTATCGAAGACATTGATATAACATGTATAATAAATAAAAATTAGGATCACACCTGAGTCCTCTGTGTCCACAATTACAGGATTAAGGGCTATAAAGTGAATACGGTTTGAGGGCTACACAGATGATCTGACATCGCTAATTACGTCATGTAATGTCACGTATTTAAATTTCAGTCTTCTCTTTAAAAGCAATATATGATTTTAGAAGCATTCAAATATAAATAATAATGACCACTTTTATGATCTTTAAAGCTTGAAAGCTCCAGCCCTCATTCATTGTATTTACATGGAAAGTACATTATTTTTTTGGTGTTTTAAAAATATATATTGTTTCAGAATCATTTGCTATAAGAATAATCAAATATATTTTCATAAAATCATTCAAATTTGTAATTAAAGCTAGCAAATACAAGGATTCTCAAACAAGTTTTGTCAGCCTAACCCCTTTGACCTAAAATATTTACTTAAATATTTACGATAATTTTTAAATAATTTAACAACACGTTTGCATGTTCACGGTTCTCTGATGCCGGGTAATGGTTACATACAATTAAACCAATACAATTTAAAATATTTTTTGTGAGTATTATTTTTTAATTATTTATTTTACATTAGTATTATAAATTATTAGCTTTAAATCAACTCGCCAACCCCCTTCAGTTGCCACACGACCACAAGTTCTTTATGTTGCTGTAATCTGTTTTCCCCTTTTAAGGTATTCATGGAGAAGGCTCTACATTTTCCACTCTGTTTGGACTCCTCATGTGGGACATCATCTTTATCGACGGGGTTCCTGATGTCTTCCGAAACCCATACCAGGTACAGAATAATTAAAGAAGGAATGCTGTGTGCTTCACTCGTTCAGGGTCACGCTTTATTGTCAGGTCATACCACCCCAAGAGATCAGTGATCAATGACTCTATGCCCTTTCCCAGACTTGTCCTTTAGATTTGCACACTGATTGTTTCTATGGTAACCGGCGGGAAGCCATTGAGGCGCGCGCTGAGATGTTGCGTGAGGCGTCTGCAGAGACGCTGCAGGAGCTGATCGCTGATGTGTGGACCGCACAAGAGGGGAGAGTGTGTGCGCTGATAAACTGGGAGCGCTTCTCCTCTCTTCAGCAGGCACAGGTAATCACAGATTCTTTACGCCATGTTCGCTCATACATAACGTCTTGGTAATAGCTTTCCGGCAGCTTCGGTCTACTTGAATGGGTCTACTTAACCTTTTTGCAAAGATTACTTTTCAGAAACGTATTTCGGTCACGCTTTTGATTAGGGTCGGTTCTAAAAGACAATTGGCTCTTTTTCTATTGCTGCCAGACTGAGTTTTGCAATTGCTCTCATTCATTGTTCTACTAGTGGTCCGTCAACTCCTCAAAGTGTCTTTAACATCATTAATTAAAGGTACACTGTGTAACTTTTTTAAAAACAAATTTTAAATGATGAGTCAATGCATGATCAATCCTTTTTCCAAAACATGTTTTTTGTCTTACCCTGATTCACTATAGTAAGCCTATTATTAGTGTTTATATTTTAGACCTGTTGGAATGGTTTTCGTGGGAAATTGAGTTCAGTGTTGAAAACGTTACTTTAAAAAAAGTAATTAGTTATAGTTACTCACTACTTGTTGCAAAAAGTAACTGATTTATTTACTAAATTACTCTACAAATAAAAGTAACTCGTTACCATGGAAAGTAACCATTTGTGTTACTTTGTGTAACCAAAAAAAAGTTACTTTGTCAATTTTTTTTTAGCAGTTTTCACAAGCCATTTGAAATAAGTAGGACAGAAGTAGTGCTTATATATCCACCTTGAAAATGCCAATTTTTCATCAGATTGTGTGTGTGTGTGGCTCTTTCATCACGCTTCATTTTGTACCACCACTTTTTTGAAACATTTGAGGCACGGATGTTAATACAAATAAATAAAACATCTCTAGTTAACTAGAAGAGCATTCATTTAGTTTGCTATTAAATAAGACATATAGTGCTAAAATCTCAAACCTCCGAATCACCCGTTAAAAAAAAAAAACATGCAGAGTCTGCTGGCAAAAAGAACGCAACAGAGCTCGTAATAAAACAAGAACCAACATTGGCTTGGCTTTTTGGAAATGGTGAGAACTGAGTGATTGTAAAAGTGACAAGGAGATAAATTGCCAAATGTTGCTCTAAAAAGAGTTAATTGTGAAACATCATCTATTGTGAAGGGTCATATTCATCAGCACAATCACTCAGAGCCGAAGCACAACAAAAACATTCTTCCACAAAATGCATGCAGTTTTATTTTTTGACTACTAGAGCGCCAAAAGTTACTTAGTGTTACTAAAAAAAATCTTAGACAAGCATACTTCTTTTAGTGTACTTTAACATTTAAAGTTGCAATTGTCTTTTCTTCCATATTGTAATATGTATATCTAAGTGAAATTTCTTGAACAAGAAAAATTGATTTTGCCCATGGGGATTTGATTGGATTTTCGCTTTAGCTACAGTCTCGTGTGAGTGACAGGTTGTCCCTGTCTCGTGCCAGTAAACATGTCATCAGAGAAGAGTGGGAAGGAAAGTTATATTGATTAAAGATTACGAGAGCACATGAATTAAAAAATAATAACAATGAGCACAGATTTATAATAAATAAGGCAATATTCCATAAAAAACAAGGATTATTAGTTTTAATTTTATGGTGACTTTAACATTTTCATTCAACATCATTAAAATATGTTCACTACCGTAAACAAGCACATTGTACTTAATATTGTCTGTTTTTAGAGTCTAGTAGAGTGTTTGGGTGGCCACTTCTTAAGCGGTGTGGTCCTCAGAATGGCAAAGGACTACAGGCACTGCAGAGGTGGACTTCCAGATCTGGTAGTCTGGAGCATGTGCAGCAAGAAGTACAAGGTGAGTCAGAGACGTACTGTAGCTTGCTAGTTAGGAACTTTTAAATACTCCAGAAAGTAACTTATGTAACTGATTTAATAAGATTACGGTGTTATGAAACAATGGAAATGCTTGAAAACATTGCTTATTTGAGTTGTGTTCTTCTATCTAGCTGGTGGAAGTGAAGGGTCCTAATGACCGTCTGTCACAGAAGCAGCAGATCTGGCTGGATGAGCTGCGTAAGCTCGGTGCTGATGTAGAAGTGTGTCACGTCACCGCCACTGGAGCACGGGGAGTGAGGCGGGAATGAGGCTGCTGTCACTCTGAGAAGAATGGAGACTCGAGCATGCATGGTTTACCAAACAAGCAAAGTTGGAAATCTTTGAAGCACACAGGACGGATTTAACGATGTATTAAAACCTCAGCTTGGCGCTGATCTGATGTTGTAACAGAAGAGTATTATTTAGGAAGTTTAAAAAGACCTATTCTGCCCACCTGAATTGTAAAAATTAACTTGCCTCATGGCACTGACTGACTGACTGATTTTTATTCTTGTGCTCATTGTAAAGTGACAATATATTATATTGACTAATTTTTGTAAATAATAATTGGTGTAAATAATTTTAAAGACATTGAATAAAAAAAATCACATTATAAAAGTTTTTGTTATTAAATAATGCTTAAATATTATAGGCATAAGCACACAATTTTGTAGATTTAAAAAAATGGTTTGTCTATTTTTTTGAGTAAAAGACTCCATATGTGTGAAAGAATGCACATATGTGAAGACCACATTTCAAGACTGAAATACCTTTTCATTGCATGCCAAGCATATCCTTCATGTCTGACACCCAGAGCTAAAACCAGCTCTGTTGGTGCAGAAACATGTCATCTTCAGTCTTGCTTTATTTTAAAGGTCTATTTAAACCCATTTTATATAAACTGTTATTGTAATGAATCATTCTTTTTAGTGTAACCTTTTTGTAAGTTTGCAATATCATGCTACGGTAGCATACCGTACATAAATCAGTTAAGTGCAGGTAAATGGACACTATCGAATAACAATCGAATCACATGTCCTATGAAGGCCAGACAATCTCAGTTACTTCAACATTTAATTTATATAACAATAGGAATGAACAGAATCACATAGAGCATTAGAACATTGTATTTATTATCCTAAAATATGTTAAAAAACCTTATCTTATATCTTCTGTAGTCTTCATTGCATGCTTATACATTTTAAAGAAACATGCAAAATAGATTAATAATATTCCCCTCTGCTGTGTTCCTCATTATCATTGCTCATAAAAACAAAAATGTTTGTTATTTTCGCAGTTCCTCACAAAATTGAGTACAGTCTGTGAATGAGTATAATTGATGAATAGTTCTTTAAAAAAGGGTTTTTGAACGTACGAGAGGGTTTCGACAACAAATGTACAACGTAAGTTAGTCTTTTAGTCAGTCAGCAAAGCCAGTCTGAATGACCAAATAGACTAGTGTGTGTTACTTCAGTCTGGCCATGCTGGGATAACAATTGACCTCACAAACACCAAATTAGACCAGTGGAAACCGTCTTAAACCAGCAAAAAACAGGCAGCTAACTACTTCAGGCGTGCTTTAACTGTATTCTGCTATTTTAACTATTAGGCTATATTTCGGATTCTTCAATTCATGCTAATGTAGCTGTTCATCTCGATCAGGGTAAAACTTTTTCAGTGAGGAGAAATCACTGCGTGTACCTTTAACGCTGGGTCTCGTGATATCCAATCAAATGGAAGCTTAAAGGTATAAACGTTTTCTATTGGCTGAACGTGCATCCCTCCCGAGTCGAGACGTGACGCAGCGATCGATAATTGGCTACTGGTTGTTGTGTTTAATACCAGTTTCTCACGTTACAGTCTAACAGCTTGCGCCATTAGCTTGTGTACAGTTCTAATATGTAACGTTACTAAACCCAAAATACGAAATATTTCAGACGACATATTCCGGCAGTTAAGCAAATAGTAAGTATACATATAAGTACATTATGGGGTTGTTAGTCATGTGTGGGAACTCTTATACTCATGCTTGACTAAGCTAGGTGTTAGCTTGTAGCAGGATGATGGCGAGGCCACATGCTTGTCTGATTTAGAGACAAAACATGATCTTTGAAGATTTTTTTTTTACATGGGAGGATAGTAAATAACGGGTCATTCTGTCAAACTGCTTTACGCAACTTAAATCGATGTTTTGGTGGTGTTATAGCTAGCAAGACATGCTAGTGTTATTGTCATTAGCTAATGTGCAGTGTATTGTTAAAAGAGATTTAATTATATCAGATCTATCCATCAGACAAAGTGTTGTGGTCAGTACAGAACCAGACCAGTCTGTCCAAATACTGACTCCTAATGTTATTTTTTTTTTCCTTTTAATATGAACATCCAATTCACAATGCTTTGCTCAAAATTCATCTGCAGATTTTTTTTTTTTTTTTGTGTGTGTGTGTGTGTGTGTCTGCAAAAAAGCAGAGCTGGTTATCATTTTGGTTTCTATCTGACTCACTCATATATATTTTATAATTTTTTAATAGGCCAAGAAACAATGGCTTTTGCAAGCCTATGTCTTTCTCTGATTATTTTGCTGATAATAATTGGCCACAAGCTGGAATAAGTGACTTCTGCTCCAAACTATATGGTCAAATGTTCAGTATTGCTTTAGTTTGTTTTTTAAGGAAGACCAACCCAAAATGAAAATTCTTTACTTGCAAAGCCGGGAAGATGTTAGAAACAATGACAGCTTTAGTCACTGTTGTCTATTCATTCTGCCTAAAACCATTTTTTTTTTTTTGAGTTTCACAGAAGAAAGTGGTCAAGCAGGATGAGTAAATGACAACAAAAAATGTTGGGGGTGAATTACTTTAGCTTTTACACTAACATCCTTGATTGTTCTATACTACAAACAGAATGAAAGTAAACATTGATTCTGTGAAGGTCACATTCACATCCGTTTTTACATGTTTGCTCTGGCCACCATTAAATGTGCGATTCTCTTTCACGTTTCCTGGTGTTCTCAGAAGCTAAAGTTGAGTAAATCTTTATAGTGAACAGAAACGGCAACAAATTTATTTTGAGTTCCCAATTCCTATTTGCTCCGATTAAAAATAAATACACACTAGCATTTTTAAGACTTTAAATTCAAATTTAAATTCAGAACACGCTGTCAAATGTCAGAGCGAAACGAAGCAAAATGTAGATCTACGTCTGGGGAGCGATCTTTTTTTTTTCCTAGGATGGTAAGGGAACAGTCAAAAATGCCATTAACCCCAGTGACGGGTAGGTTTAGGGACGGGGTTGAGGTAAGTCATATGTTTATATATACAGTAATAACGTTAAGTCAACGGCGTTCATAAACACGCTGAAAAGCGATTATGCGTGTTGATAGCACGGCAAAAATGGAAATACAAATTGGCGTCATGCACACGCTACTTCATGAGATCAGTCTGCTTATAGATACTTTTGTGTAATGCATGTTCATTTTTTCCCCATCATCTTTGCTTTATTTATTTAAGTATTAAGTATTTAAGTATTATTTTGCCTCGCTTCTGCTATGATAAGAGACATTCTTGCATGGCGTGTTCGTACATTTTGGGGGCGGAGGAATGAAGGGAGGGTGTTTGTTTGGGTTGATTTCAAATATCAACAGTTTTCAACAATGATTTCCAGAATAATCCAGAAAATGAATTGTTTACAACATCTATAACATGCATTTAATAATTTGGTGAGGTTTTTTTCTTGTCATGTTGACAAGTCAGCTGGGATGGTCTGGTCTGTAGTAAAGAACCATATGGTGTGCATATTGAGTTAACAGCTCAGCCCATCTGAGTTAAGCCCACTTCTTGGTGTTCCCAGCCTGCAGTCAGTGGGAAATTAAGCCTCTGGAAGGTTGCCTGTGGGTGGGGGACCGTGTTTTCAAGGAAATGTCCCTCACATTATCCTGAGGCTAACACTTTGTGGTAAATTACAAGCATCATTCTAGACGTCTTTAATGCATCACTCAAACTGCATGAACGTCAACAGACAGGAGTAACACTGATCCGACAAAACCCAACGAATATGCATGTTGCCGTTGGTCAGCGTCTGTCAGTGTAGTAGAGTAGACTTTGGGACCACACTTGATTTTAAAATGAATGGTCCTTGTCATTTGAGTGTCTTAACATTACTGTTCAAAAGTCTCTTATACTCACCTAAGGCTGCATTTATTTAAGCAGAAATAAATCAGTAATGTAAAATTATTACAGTAAAATATAACTTAATAATAAACAAATATATTATTATTTATTTATTAATTCATATTTATTAAAAATTAAAATATTTTTTTATTTATTAAAAGTTAAAATATTTTTATTTAATAAAAATTAAAATACTTTTATTTATTAAAAATTAAAATATTTTTATTTATTTAAAAATGTAAATATTTTTATTTATTTAAACATTTTAATATTTTTAGTTATTTAAATATTTTTATTTATTAAAAAATATATATTTTTATTTATTAAAAATTTAATATTTTATTTATTAATTTTTTATATTTTTATTTATTAAATTTTTTTTTTTTATTTATTAAAAAATATTATTTGTATTTATTAAAAAAATATTATTTGTATTTATTAAAAAATATATTTTTATTTATTAAAAAAATTATATTTTATTTATTAAAAAAATCTTCTTTTTATTTATTTCAAAATTAATATTTTTATTTATTAAAAAATTCAAATATTTTTATTTATGAAAAAATTCAAACATTACATGTAAAATAACTGTTTTCTATGTAAGCTCCCCATTAAAATGGATGATTATTGGGTAAATGTTAACCTTTTGAAATGTGTGTTTTCCAGCAACTAGCTGAACATTTGTTGTTCCCTCTCAGTCTACAGGAAGAATAGAAACCCTTTGGCCATTTTGAGGAAGCCCGTCACCAGATGAACACCCCTCCTGATCTACTGTAGTTTGTTTTACACTTTCATGAAGATGGCCCCTCTCCTCCTCCTCCTCAGGCTGCCACACTGATCACCTCCACTGAACCATAATCACACAATGGAGAGAAAACGCAGAAAGAAATGAATACTCAAGCCATGCGTTATTCAGGCTTCTCTGCATTCTGGACCTAAACAATTTCATAAACTGCAAATACCCATACACATTTGTTACCTTTGAGGACACATGTATCTTTAGATGGGTGATAACCAGAAACGGACCACAGGGACCATGATTGTACGGCTGTGCTTGCTTGTGGCTGCTTTGGGGGGTCGATTGCCTCTGGTGGGCACAGAGGAAAACAGAGGGCCGTTCTCAACTCCGTTTCATCCACCTCTGAATCCTGAGGCACTCTTGAGCTCAAACTGCTCACAGATCCTGCTGAAACTGGACTTTTCTACTAAAGTGGTCAAGCATGGTAAGTTACACTCAATAAAACGTGACTTATTTGTCTCTGTAACAAAACAAATAGGATTTAATTTGTCTGAGGTTTGAGATTGACTGCGAGGAGAATGCTTAATTCTTCATAGGCATGTTCAGTTGTGTGTACTGTCAACACAATCATTAGTTTTTATCGTTGATAATGACGTTTTATTGCACGGAAATCAGTTATCAACCGGTTTATGGACATTATTGAGGGTTAAAAGCAGCTGTTGCACTTGTTGTAATTTAGGGCAGGACAAAACGTGAACGCTTCAGGCCAAACAGTGCTGGTGTAATGTAGGCTACTCCACTGAGCTCTCTCTCAGGACTCTGTCCATTCATTGGCTGGATCGTGCCCTCTGTTCTGTGTGTTTGCTGGCGTCCGGCCCAGAGTGTTGGCAATACATTCCTAAGACTTGATCTGAGTCCAGCATTGTTTTTGAAAGGGCAAGTTCACTACACTGGGTGTGGTGTGGTGTGGATGTGGGTATACAAGCCCAGAACATAACACGTTATTTATAGTGGCCTGATTACTGCTCTGTGAATGCGGCCCTTTGTGCCGTCCTCTAATGTTTAATTCATTCCCACTTCCCTCACCCAAAGCTATGAATTGTGGGATTGGCAAAACGAGTTTTAATTCATTCACACTTCCCTTAACTAAAGCAATAACGTTCGTTGGCAAGTTTGGCAAGTTTTGTTGGGCGTTATAAAAGTTGACAGCTACTTGTTTTGAAATACTAGCTAGTAGCTATGCATTATTATGGTTAAAATAATGAAATGGAAGTAGCAACTGATCTTTTCTGTTGGATTTTGACGCATTTGAGGCCCCGTCCACACTACTGCGTTTTCGTTTAAAAACAGAGAATTAAAACAAATATGATCTCCGTCCACACCAGCGTTTTGTCTGCGTATTAGAATTGATCTCCGTCCACATTAAAACGACTGAAAACGCAGATCACGTGAGATCACGTGACCATTCACCAACACTGGGCATGCGCGCGCCGGTGTAAACAGTGGTTGGCGAATCAGGGAAGGATACGTCATGACTGATGACACCCAATCATAGAGCCGAGCGTGAGCCTCTGCGTCATCGTTTGTAAACTCCTCCGTTTTGTCTCGTCCACACTAAAACGCCCTCCGGAGTTTCAAAACGCAGCTGCAGCGTTTCTAAACTTCTCCGTTTTAGGTCTTCGTTTTTCCCGTTTTAGTGTGGACGGGAGGTGCAAACGTAGCAAAAGGTCTCCGTTTTTAAAGGAAAACGCAGTAGTGTGGACGGGGCCTGAGTGAAACAGATTAATGAAAAGGAAAACATTTTACAGTTGTTTAGATGGAGGCAGATCAGCTGAATGTGAGCTTGTGATTGTAAAAAGTACAGGGTTTAAAGGTGCTTTAAGCGATGGCACACGTTTTTTAGGCCAAAACATTGTTACATACAGCAAACATCTCCTCACTATCCACTAGCTGCCTGTCCTAAACACACTGTAAAAACTGGCGCATTTTGATAGACATTCGTAGCACCCAATAATACGGCTCTGGGGATTCGTAAACCACGCCTCATATACGAGAAAATGAACATGTGGTTTCCAGGCCACGTCTTATTCTCTTAGCCAGGCTAACTGATGTCCAAAATCCGAGCGGGAAAATCCGAGGAAAGGGAAAATCTAGTCGACACGGATAAATAATAAAACGCACCATGAGTTGTGTTCTTTTGATTAAAGAATTACTAGGTCAAAAATGTTTTAAAAATGTAACATCTGTTTGGATAATTTGTTCACAATTAGACGAATAACATGGTAACACTTTACAATAAGGTCCAATAGTTAACGTATTAACTAACAATGAGCAATACATTTGTTACTGTATTGTTAATCTTTGTTGATGTTAGTTAATAAAAATAAAGCTGTTCATTGTTTGTTCATGTTAGTTCACAGCGCATTAACTAATTAAGTATTAGTAAATATTGAAATTAACATTTAATAAATGCTGTATAAGTGCTGTTCTTTATTAGTTCATGCTAACTATGCAGTTAACTAATGAACCTTATTGTAAAGTGTTACCAATAACATTTAATTGTATCTTATTATTTGCGTTTGTTTCTCAGTCTCTGCTGTCCTCAAAGTCACTAAACCCTTAAAGGGATACTCCACTTTTTTTGGAAATAGGCTCATTTTACCCGAGTTGAACAGTTGGGTTTTACCGTTTTTTAATCCATTTAGCCGATTTTCTGATAATTAGAAGAATATCAGTAATGATACAGTTTCTGGTCTCATTGACTTCCATAATCCATAGTATATTTTTTTCCTACTATGAAAGTCAATGAGACCAGAAACTGTCTGGTTACTGATATATAAATATCTAAATATCAGAAAATCGGCTGAATACATTCAAAAACGGTAAAACCCAACTGTTCAACTCTGGGGGAGTTAAAAAAAGTGGAGTATCCCTTTAATGTGGTCTGTGTCTGCATTTTTGTTTTGCATTCCCTCATGGACTATGGGCTTTGTTCTTAGTCGTGTCAAGCACTCTGGAGGACGGCCACATTTCAAAGCATTCTGATAGCGTCTCTGTTCAGGTTTGTCAAGCAAAGAAAGAATATGGGTGTTCCTCTATACCCGCCCTGGCCTAAAGTTTCAGCAGACGTTATTTCTGTTAAAGGCTCTTTTGTGATTGTTGTTGCAAGGCTGGAACTTGGATCCATTTGAATGATGAGTTGCCCAAATAGAGACAGAACTAAGACGTTAAGTGAATGGGTTGCGAGGTTTTCTCAGCAAACACATGTGCATTTATCCTGTAGGGTTTTGCGATGCATTTAATTCTCTCTCCGTCTCTTCTAGAGTACATAGTTGCATTTAACGGATACTTCACAGCCAAAGCGCGCAGTGATTTCATCAGCAGCGCCCTGCGAGATGTGGATGCGGTGAACTGGCGCATCGTAAGAAGGGACAATCCTGCTAGCGATTACCCCAGTGACTTTGAGGTGGTGGAGATCCGGCAGGACACCCGCAGCAGCCTGCTCACCCTGCAGGACCACCCCTATATCAAACGAGTGACGCCTCAGCGCATGGTCCTCCGCAGCCTCAAAATGACTGACTGTAAGTTGTACTGTACTTTTAAAACACTGACATTCAGAACATTGGCATAATACTGCTATCTATCGTACCTTTACTAAAATGCAGTACTAGTACATGGTATTATACTGTTTCCCAACCCTGTTCTTGGAGGCACACCAACACTACACATTTTCCAACTCTTCCTAATCAATCACACCTGAATCAGCTCATCAGCTTGTTATTAGAGACTCCCGCCATGAAAAATAGCCTTTAAATAAAACAATCTATCTGGAGACTCCAAGACCAGAAATATATGGGTCAGATAAGGGAGACATGATTGGGAAACACATTTATAAGTCACGCTTGAACCCTGCAGTGCTTTGCACTATCACAGAGGTTACGTGCAATTTGTTCGTTCCCAGCTCTCTGGGGTGACTGCAGGGAGGAAAGTCATCAGCAGGGGGTGAACCAAATAGGAAGTGTTTATTTACTGCATGGGGTGGAATAAAATGGCTTTCAGAAGTGTTCGAGGTGAAAGAATGTTCTGTCTTTGTACACTAAGTTCTCCACCATTAGAATAAAAAAAGAAATCACTCCTCTGCTGTAAATCTGCTGTCAGTGTTTAGAAACCCTGGGAGAGTGATTACGGTTTACTAGCACGGCTCCTGCATAATAACATTGTTTGTGACAGTCTTCTTTTACCAACATCCTAAACAAGCTGCACGGCTGATGTGTAATGCTTATGTTTACTGCAAGATTTTGCGGCATCAACCCCAAAAAAAAACATTTAAGTGTTTACGCTACCATTCAAAGTTTATTGTTTCCAAAACGCGATAACTTCAAAAAACTGTTTTGTATCAGGTCAGTATTGAAAAGTCAGTTTAATTTGACGTAAAATGCGAAATCCGCCGTGTTATTATGTTTTCTCCCTTTCTTTCCAAACCGTGACAAATGCCAGTCTCCCTTCTTAAAATAAATTGACCCTGTCTATCTCTGCAAAATGCGATACATCCGCTCAACCAATCACAACGCACCATTCCACGCCATGTAAACAGTAACGGCAGCGCTTTAAATATACCCGGCTTCCTTCCTAGGTGTTCTTATCTATTTTGTACTTTTCAATCAACAAACAGACAAAAAAATGAATAACGGCATTGATGAACCTGTGGTGGTTTCTGCAGTGGGTAAGAAACGTAAGGCATCGAAATCGAATCATTTACGTGAGGAGATTATATATATATATATATATATATATATATATATAGTTAACTTATAAGAAGAAGAATATATATATATATGAAGAGTTCAGATGCAAAAGCCTCTAAATGCCATTTGAAATTTTCTTCTTTAATGATGATTTTTATAAAACTTGTATATTTAAGTTCAGTAATTTCACTTAAATGGCAATGATAATTACCTATTAATTGTTATTTAAGTGAAATTACTGAACTTAAATATACAAGTTTGATAAAAATCATCATTAAAGAAGAAAATTTCAAATGGCATTTAGAGGCTTTTGCATCTGAACTCTTCATATATACAATATATATATAATAAAAAATATATAAAAAAATATTTTATGTATATATATATATATATATATATATATATATATATATATATATATTATACATTTTTTTTTTACATTTATTCAGCCAAGATGCATTCAATTGATCAAAAGTAGGATTAAAGAATTTGACATGGATACAAAAATGTATATTAAAAAAAAATATATATTTTTTTTTAATTTACAAAGTGCAGACACTCTGAACAAAGAATCCTGAAAAAAATTAAGCAGTTGATAATAATATTTCTTGAGCACCAAATCTGCAGATTCAAAAAATTTCTGAATCGGATCGTGTGACACTGAAGACTGGAGTAATGGCTGACAAAAAACTTTCAGCACCATTCTGAATTAACACAGAAGATGCTTATCAGTCGGCACCCCTAAATGCTAGCATATCTCACTCTCCCACTACAGAACATACACAGTACAGCTTCGAGGCACTTTGGAAAGGTAATAAGAACAAAAATACATCATTAGCTGGGTCTGTTTCTCTAAGAATAACCTCTAGTCACGGTTTGAGAGCATATGTGCAAGTAATTATCATTTAAATGGTGTCTGGGTCAGCTCTACAGGAGCACGAGTGGGGGATTGAAATGTAATATAATTACAGTATATGCACTTGTCTCGTCTGTATAGCTCTAGGGGGGATTAATGAGCAGTAATCAGCCAGAGAGGAAGACTGACATGTCAGGGCTGGTCATAGTGGTTTGCTCTGCAACTCAGCCATGCTTGAACGCCTACGATTCCTTCTTTTTCTCTTTAAAACCTTTATGAGGACACTTTTACATAGAGGAGTTAAGGTGATCACTGTTATTATCACTCTGCTCCGTTTGAATATTACTGAAAGCACAGGCTACTCATCTCTGTTCTCGCCGGAAGTTATTCACAGGGCCAATAAAAATGCTTATGAAGGTGTAGATGTTTGATGTTAGACAAATCTAGAATCTAATACTGTGCAAGTTTTGTCGGTTTCACAATAAGGATGGCCTAATGACTTAGGATAAGTGTGAGAGGGTTTCAGGCTAGAACTGAACGATAGAACTGTCACTTTTGGCCCGTTGTTAAATTTAGCTGATTTAAATAAGTCACCATGGTTAATATCTAGCTAGTCTTTAGAAGCAATTACAATGGGTTGAAAATGATTGACAAATTATTCTATACTGTTTTTAAAATCCTCAGATTGTTCAAACCCCTTAACGCCTACTCTCGCAAGTATGCAACAAACCATTTGACTCAGTCAACCAGCCGAGATAACGTCTGCATTTTCCCAATGCCGGTTAGTGCATATTCGCTACGGACCTAGGACCTTCGACAAGCACTTGTTTCTAGTGGGCCCGCAAAGTGACAGACGTATTTCCTGTTTATGCACGGTCATGAACATTTGCAACATACCAAATTGACCATTATGCCCACTGTTGCAGATTTGCAACATACCAAATTGACCCCAAATTGACCATTATGCCCAGTGTTGCAGATTTGCAACATAACAAAATTTCGATTATTTGTTGTGCAAAAGTGAAATTAATAATCTCAACATCATTTACCATCTACTTAAAGGCAAAAACGCACATAAAACATTTTTTTTATATACAGCTATATAAATTCAGGCGTTAAGGGGTTAAGACTTGATGAAAAATATGAAAAATAAATGTGGAATAAAAAATAAGGAACATCTAATAAAAATATCTCCTTGTGACATACGTTGCTAAAAATGGTTATTATATTTATAAAATATTAGCAGGGGTGATACAAAGCAGCATTTCTAAAATTGCTGAGCCCTGACGATTGTGTCTTTAGGGAGGGCATAAAATTGCAATTGTAGTTATGAGAAATATCTGTGCACTTATTAAGTATTAAATGGGAAATGGCCTGAAAGACATTCACGAGGAATTGAAAGACAGGATTTGAAGTGACTTGGACATTATGGCATATTCAATGGGCTGGCAGAAATGCTAGTAGAGGTTCTTCTAGATTAGAACATTTATATTGTATATCCTAGGCAAAAATAAAACATTCAAATGGGATGGGGTATAATTTATTGAGAAGAATTTCTCATTCCTTTTCTCTTTCAGCGGGCACTGATGGGGCGTCCCCGTGTAATGACACACGCTGGGTGCAGAAGTGGCAGTCTTGGCAATCATCAAGGCCGCTTAGGAGGACCAGTCTGTCTCTGAGCACTGGATTCTGGCATGCAACAGGAAGACACTCCAGTCGCCGGCTCTTACGGGCCATTCCGAGACATGTCGCCCAGATACTGCAAGCAGATGTGCTCTGGCAGATGGGACACACCGGTATGTGTGAGAGAATGGGAATATGTGCTACCGTAATTAACGTTCTACTACTTTTGAAGATCCGGTTTGTGTTAAACCTGCATTTCTGTTTATGTGTTTGTATACAGGAGCTGGGGTGAAGGTAGCAGTATTTGACACTGGGTTGAGTGAGAAGCACCCTCACTTTAAGAATGTTAAAGAGAGAACCAATTGGACCAATGAGAAAACACTGGATGATGGTATGACGAATTCTAAGTGTATGTCATGAAACAAGTTTAAACATGTTAAATCAATCATATTTTATTATTGAGTGAACTTCTGTCACATTCTTTCTTCAGGGTTGGGTCATGGTACCTTTGTGGCTGGGGTTATCGCCAGCATGAGAGAGTGCCAGGGCTTCGCTCCTGATTCTGAGCTTCATATCTTCAGAGTTTTTACTAATAACCAGGTAACTACATTCATACCCATTTCCCTATACATGCAACCACTATCACATTGTTTATAAAAGTAATTAATACTATTATCCAGCAAAAAAAAAATCGAAAAATGATTCAAAGAATTCTGGGGGGGAAAAAGCACAACCATGATTTCTACAAATATGAAGCAGCTCAACATTGATGGTAATAAAAAAGAGCACCGAATCACCATATTAGCTTGATTTCTGAAGGATCATGTGACACTGAAGACTTGGATGCTGAAAATTCAGCTTTGGATCACAGGAGTAAATCACTATTTTAAATATATTTTAAAAATATTTCAAAATATTACTCTTTTTATCAAATAAATGCAGCCTTGGTAAGAGTAAGAGACTTCTTTCAAAAACAGTTTGTATTGGTCAGGGATGTATTAGGCTTTTAACCATATCGCCCAGTTCTAAAACGAGCATCAGTTTTTAATTTCTATATTTTAAAATGTATTTAAGAAGATTTTACACACGCTCCTCATATGCCTCCTCCTCCTATATGTTCTTCTTCATTTCTTTATTTCTAGGTGTCCTACACCTCCTGGTTTTTAGATGCCTTTAACTATGCCATCCTGAAGAAGATAGATGTCTTAAATCTCAGTATAGGGGGACCAGACTTTATGGACCATCCTTTTGTTGATAAGGTTTGGGCAGATTCTTTTATTCAAAGCATCCCACAAATGAGCAACATGTCAAACAATTTGTCACAAGTGTATTTTTGCCGGTACATTAAATATGGTTTATGTACTCTGCAGTGTAAGCCTCTAATAAAAGCATGACTTGTCTGTGTTTAACAAGGTTTGGGAGCTCACAGCCAACAAGGTGATTATGGTATCTGCTATTGGCAATGATGGCCCTCTCTACGGGTAAGTGGAGTAGATCAAGGACAGGTTATTTTAAATTTGGCCAGTAGTTCCAACATATCTATTGATTTTTTTTATTTTATTTTATGCTTCTTCCAGAACTTTGAACAATCCAGCAGATCAGATGGATGTTATTGGTGTTGGAGGGATTGATTTTGAGGACAACATTGCCAGGTTCTCATCCCGAGGCATGACAACATGGGTGCGTTCCTTCTTGTGCTGACGTCTCACTAGTGCTTTTTTTTCCCTGTGCAGCTGCCTGAAGAGGCCAGTGAGAACATGTCTGTGTTTTTTGATCTGACCTAAAATAGGCAGACACCTCCTGCTAGACAAAGCTGGAGCTTCCTAGACTAGAGTACATTTGAAGAGATTTACAGTCTTCTCCTTTTGAACTGGTTCAGATAATTATGGATTTACAGTATAGTTGTACATAAATGAATGGCCTTCATGTTAATAAAGTATTATAATATAACAATGAAATCCACTGCTGTAGGATTAGCGGATAAATAAAAATGAGATCTGGCCTTCTATAAATAGTCCAGTTAAAATTAAAAGGAATGTTTTCACAGTATTTATTAATTAACACAAAGATGAATATCTAATCCTTTTTTTTATTTAGATTTACAAATGAAGTTTAAATCTCTCAATTTGTGAGACAAGGAATGTTGTCTAATTAAAAAAAGAACATGTATTTAGAAAAGATTGAATAAATGAATGCATTTAAAAACATTGTAATGTTTTATTTATCATAACCCCACGAAATCGGCAAGTCAGGCTAATAAGGCCGTGTGTCCACCAAAGCGTTTTTCCACGCGCCTGGTGTTTGTTTTCAATGGGAGCGCCGCGTTTTTTAAACGCCATGAGCGTAACGAGGCGCTGAGCATTTTTTTTCATGCTGAAGCGCCTGGTGTTTTTTACTGGTCGCTGGCAGTTGAAAAATGTTCAACTTTGGATAAAACGCAGCGCTCATCACTGTCACTTTTTACCCAGCCGTCCAATCACAGTGGAGGAGGGGCGGGACTAATACCACACCGACCAACTGTCACAACATTCAAACTGCTCCGGATATTCTGTATCATAGCAACGAAACGTCTCAACGGAAAAACACGCTGCGCTGCCAAAACGCTCTCAAGCGCCCAAAGCACGGCATCTCCAGCAGAGCGTCTGGCGTTTTCAGTTGGCTAAAAACGCTTTGGTCGACACACGGCCTAAGTCCGTGCTTTGGGCGCTTGAGAGCGTTTTGGCAGCGCAGCGTTTTTTCTGTTGAGACGTTTCGTTGCTATGATACAGAATATATGCAGCAGTTTGAATGTTGTGACAGTTGGTCGGTGTGCTTTAGTCCCGCCCCTCCTCCACTGTGATTGGACGGCTGGGTAAAATGTGACAGTGATGAGCGCTGCGTTTTATCCAAAGTTGAACATTTTTCAACTCCCAGCGACCAGTAAAAGCGCTCGGCGCTTCAGCGTGAAAAAAACACTCAGCGCCTCGGTACGCTCATGGCGTTTAAAAAACGCGGCGCTCCCATTGAAAACAATTGAAAACATACGCCAGGGGCGTGGAAAAACGCTTTGGTGGACACACGGCCTAAGAGTGATATCCCAATGTGGGGTTTAACACATAAAACAGTACATATCTGGCCATGTGGGTCTGTATTATAGTCTCCACTCAGTCACATGTATTGCTCTTTTTCTCACTCATCGCAATATCTGTCAGTCTGTCTTGTCAGCTCAATTGACTCACTTCCTGTGCTGTCTGTTGATCAGGAGCTGCCAGGTGGCTATGGCAGGGTGAAGCCTGACATTGTGACGTACGGCTCTGGTGTGCGTGGTTCAGGACTGAAGGAGGGCTGTCGTTCTCTCTCTGGAACTAGTGTTGCATCACCTGTAGTGGCTGGAGCTGTCACACTGCTGGCCAGGTGAGACACAGTTGAACAAAAACTGTATGAAACTAAAATATTGTGCATTAATATTCACAAACTCACCATCCAGTCTACTGTTCTTTTTATTTTATACTTAAAAAAACAAACAAAAAAAACATTTCTTTTGATTAGAAACCCCCACCTATAGTGCATTTAAACTGTTTATATCTTACTCTACCATTAACTTACGCCTGCTAAAATTACTGTTTTCTATTTAAATATGTTTTATTTATTCCTGTGGTGGTGCAAAGCTGAATATTCAGCATTATTTCTCCTGTCTTCAGTGTCACATAATCCTTCACTAATCTTTCTCAAATACTAGTTCATTTCTTATTATCTGTGTTGAAAACGGTTAAGCTGCTTAATTTTTGTATGAAAATTACTTTTTTTTTTATCAGGATTCTTTGAGAACATAACAGCATTTATTTGTATCATAAATGGTTACTGACTCTTTTGATCAATTTAATGCATCCTTGTTAAATAAAACCATTCATTTCTTAAATAACACAAATTTGACTTTAAACCTTTGATCAATAGTGAATGTATGTACACTCAACACCTAAACTAGCTGTATCCAATTTTAGGCCTTGAGATATACTCAATAAAACAGCATTTTCTTTCATTGTAGAGATGTGTTTTATATCCGTTTTCAAAATAGGGTTTCATCATAAGACCTATTTTTACTGCTTTATCAGGGGGCAGATAGTGATTGATAGTGGGCCCACCTGTACTTTGTACATTAATTGCTATAAACACACTGCTCTTTGAAACGTGATATGGAGTCGAGCTAAATAAATTGGTTCTCTAAACCTATGGTTTTCTTCATAATAGTTTTTTTTTTTTGTTACTTTGTAAAAAATACATTTGGTAATAAAAAAATACAGCCTGCGAACAAAGAAAAACAAGAAACAAATGAATTGACAGAATCAATCTAATTTTTTCAGTCCTGCACTCGTCTTTTGTTTTCCGGTCTATACTTTCACAGCGATATTACGTATTTATGAAAGAACAGCTCGTTTTAAAATCTTCCCGGTCTACTGACATTTAAGACAACTGCTTTAAACATTACACTCCTCATGATAACTTTAGTTAACTTTACAAGTAAATCCACTTCACCAGCTAATTACTCATCGACCGCGATGCCATTGAAATACACAGAACGACCGCAAAAACAGAATGTACTAAAGATGGCTGCATGCTTGTTTCTCTGGCGCATAAGGTCTATATATTTGATGTAGTCCATCCTCGCAGCCTGATGGCTAACCTAATTTCATTTTTCCTCTGTTTATTTGTCTTTTGTCTTTCCAGCACTGTGCTGAACAGAGACTTGGTGAACCCGGCCAGTATGAAGCAGGCCCTGATCGCCTCAGCACGCAGGCTGCCAGGTGTCAACATGTTTGAGCAGGGTCATGGAAAACTCGATTTACTCAGAGCTTACCAGATCCTTAACAGCTACAAGCCACAAGCCAGGCATGTCTCTCACACATTCACACATATTGCATTCTTCTCTTTGCCTTTACAAATTATCCAAGAGGGAAGAATCTTTCTCTAGCTTTCTGCTCACATATACAGTAATGCTCAGTTTCTTATTCATGTATGCTAAATTGGCCCATTTAAAATGTTGCCAGCGTCTCCGTCGCACCATCATTCGGATTTAATTACATTCCAGCCTTTTTAACCTGGTTCGTTATCTTGCACTGGCTCTCAGTAAGGTCATCACCCTCTAATGAATTTCTGATGGTGTTTTTATTCTTTAGCCTGAGCCCGAGCTACATAGATCTGACCGAGTGCCCGTACATGTGGCCCTACTGCTCACAGCCCATTTACTACGGTAGCATGCCGACAATTGTCAACGTGACCATTCTTAATGGTATGGGTGTGACTGGAAGGATTGTGGACAAGGTAGGGAATAATAAAGAGACTCACTGATGAACATTTTTCAAAGGGGACAGTAATATTTTATGTTTGATGTTCACAGCCCATCTGGCAGCCCTACCTTCCTCAGAATGGTGATTTTGTAGACGTGGCAGTATCTTACTCACCTGTGCTCTGGCCCTGGGCCGGTTACCTGGCTGTTTCCATATCTGTGGCCAAGAAAGCTGCATCGTGGGAAGGCATCGCTCAGGGTCATGTCATGGTTACAGTGGCCTCGCCGGCAGAGAATGACGTGAGTATTAGTACTTTCCCTGAGATCTCCAATAAAGTATTACAACATGCTATTTTTATTTTATTTGAAAGTGTGAATTTTCTGTCATTTATGTCAAAGCTTCTCTGCCATTGATCGAACTTTCCGGCAATCCACGTTTCACTGGTAGGGGGCGCTATTAAACATCGTCTGAAATAGTACAGAATCTCTGGATCCAAAAAGTTCATTGGAACGAATGCGTCAATAGAGCAGCCATCTTGAAACGGGAGCCCCTGCACTTTAATGCATCGGCGTCATTGTACACACAGGTCTAACGGAAATAAAATCACCATAAATCATCATGAATGCGATTTTTCTCGTTTTTTTGGTTCGTTCCAACGGTCAGACTTGTATTTATCATTGATTCCAGAAAATAATTTTTTTGTTTGTTTTGTTTTTTTAAACATTCTTCCTAGTTTAGATTTTATCCGTGAACACCATACGCTGCACAAATGTCCACCACCATCAATGATTTCGAAGTAAAGGCAGAGATAGCAGCGTTACCTAGCTACTTCCTATGACAAGACCCCTTTTCCAAGGTGGCGGCGGTATTGACGCATGCTTAGAAACCCAAGGTGACGTCTAGTGTATATGTCTATGTCCAAAAACAAGCAAAGAAGCAGAAACAAGCAGGCACATGGAAGCTAACACAACCATTAAAAATTAAAATGAACATGAAGAGGTTTTGGACTGTGCAAGCTTTGGGGTGAAGCGATTTACTCCATCTATGTTTTGATCATTGTTCTGAATCCGATCCCGCACGTCTTTGACAAATAAACGCAATTTTCTCAGCCTTTTGTTCGAAATGTTGCTTTTTTATTAAATTTACCATATTCAAGTGTTGGTAGAATGCATGAAACTAGAATTTTCATTTATTTATTTAAAAGCAGAGGCTCTGTTCCTTTTTTTGATATTGCATTTTCAGATATTCATGCAACAAAATATTCTGGGGGCCATGACATTTCTGTGAAAATGATAAAAAATGCAGGCGCTGACTGGCAACTTAAACAAAAAGAACGGCGGGGGAAAGAGTTAAGGCCTGTTCATACCAAGGGGAATGACTATAATGATAAAGATATAGTCTAAAATTATTCTAAATATAGAAGAGTAGCTTCAGTCCACACTTCAACCAATGATAACGGCACAGAGAAACAATTTTTGTCAATTTTTTCCAGCTGATGAACGATGAAAACATTGACAGCCAATCAGAATCCATCCTGCTTTAAAACCCCGGGGTTGTTCGGCCCAAATGGACCCGAAGAATTTAAATAAAATTTTTTTTTAAATCACAGCTTCCTCGGAATAGTCAGAAATTTGGTGACTTTGTTGGTATTTGGTATTTGAACACCCCAAAAAATTGGGGACAGGATGCGAGTAGTCTAAGTGGTTGTAAAAAAAAATAGTCACACTTGGGGTGTTCGGGTCCAAATGGACCCGCATGGAAAATGAATGGGAAATTGGCAAAAATGTGAAAATACTGAGTTTTTTTGTGCGTACAATCTACAAATCAGCCACGATCTTGAAAAGAAGCACACAACAGTGAAGGGGTGAATCTATAAAACATCAAGAGTGCAAAACAGACACACCCAGACACACACAAACACACTTTTATACACAAACACACCAAAAAATTCAGATTATACATGTGTTTTGCATTTTTAAAATGCTCAGTTTGTCCACCAGATGCCATCCATCTCGTTTCAAAAATTGCTTTTATGAGGCCTAGGCTTGACTCTAAAATAAAATACAGCTTTAAAAAAAAAAAAAAAAATATTTAAAAAAAAAAAAAAAATTTCTATTATGTTCAATGGGGGGAAATTTTGTCATAATTATTGCATTAATACTAATTCAAATTTTTTTTTTTTTGAAATTTTCTCAAAACACCAAAAAAGAAAAGAAAAAATATCATAAAAAACGAGTAAAAAAAAAAAATCATGATTTTTTTATTTTTTTTTAAATATGAATCCCGCCCTTTGGGTCCATTTGGACCCGAACACCCCGAGTGTGACTCTGAAACGAACAACCCCAGAGGGTTAAAGAGCTCAAGCATTTAAAGCTTCAGATGACAGAACAAGCAGAACAATATTGTCTGCTGGTGTGGACTTGAATATAGTTATCTTTATAGTTCTACTTTCTAGGAGCCAAATTGAAAGATTTTCAGATAACTTTTAAGAAGCCTGAAAGCCTCCTAAAGTCACAGAGTAGTGTAAATCAAGATCATGACCTGCTGTGTTGTGTTTGCATCCAGTCTGCAATAGGTGGCGAAATGACCTCCACAGTGAAGCTACCGGTGAAGGTAAAGATTGTCCCCACTCCTCCGCGTAGTAAAAGGATCCTGTGGGATCAGTACCACAACTTGCGCTACCCGCCCGGCTACTTCCCCCGGGACAACCTGCGCATGAAGAACGATCCACTTGACTGGTGAGCCTCAAACACCAAAAATGATCCACATTCAGTCAGTTGTTAGAAAAGACCTTGCATTGTGGAAAAGAGGGTAGCATTTCATAGCTTCATATTCTTTTATGATGGTTTTTCTCTTGTTTTGCAGGAATGGTGATCATATTCACACTAACTTTAGAGACATGTATCAGCACCTTCGCAGCAATGGCTACTTTGTCGAGGTCTTGGGTGCACCAATAACATGCTTTGATGCCAGTCAGTATGGTAGGTGTCTTGAAGATGAATTGTTCTGTGGAATAAGTAGTGATGGAATAAGGCCTGCTTAAATCAACTGTCTGTCTGTGTGTTTTGTAGGGACCTTGATGATGGTGGATAGCGAGGAAGAATATTTTCCCGAGGAGATTTCCAAGTTGAGAAGGGACATAGATAATGGACTGTCTCTCATTATCTTTAGTGACTGGTACAACACATCAGTCATGAGAAAAGTCAAGTTCTATGATGAGAACACCAGGTACAGACTAGAGTACATCAAGGCACAGTAATCTTGTGTGTCTATTCTTTGAAAGATATTATTCATCATCAGACCATTCTCTGGGTAAAATGTTTAGTGGGGTCCAATAGTCTGATGCCGTTGAAATGCTACTGCTTCCTCTTATTTAATTTGTTCTATAATGAAAAATAGTAAATATAAGTGAATTTCATATTTCGTTCATTTATTATTTTAATCATAAATATATATATATATATATATATATATACAGCATGACAATGTCAGTGAAAAAAGTTCAGAGGGTCATTGTGACGAAAACAAAAAAAATCTAGGTCATAGATGTTTCTTTAATATTGTAACTTTTTTTCTTATTTCTATAATCTATTATTTCTATAATCTATAATGTGACTCTCTAGGTATAAATAAAAATGTATCATATTTCAGTGTGTTCTAAAACTGAAAATGGCACACACACACACACACAAAATATATATATATATAGATATATAGATGTATATATAGCTCATGCTAACTAGCTCATTGCTAACTAGCTTTCTTGATTAACTGATTTCACCTGATTTTTTTTTTTATTATTATTTCAGCAATGTTTTCGTCAAACTTTTTCCTGTCCAAATTTAAATTAAAGTGAGTTTCCCATTAGGGTATATGAGTGCTCCAAATCATAACTAATGTTATTTGGGGGGGCTTGAAAGTTTCTATTCTTGGATCCGACAAATACATTTTTTAAATTGAGCTCTTAGTGAAGTGTCCAGTTCAGGGCAAACATGTTTTTATCAAATAAAGGCAACTTTTTGAAATGTGCATTACACATTAATTCGCAGGCAATGGTGGATGCCGGACACAGGGGGCGCTAACGTGCCAGCTTTGAATGAGCTGATCTCAGTGTGGGGTATGGCCTTCAGTGACGGTCTGTATGAGGGAGACTTCACAATGGCAGATCATGACAGTAAGATGATATAACATTGCATAGATTTTCTGTTAAATGCACTATATTGAGTACTTTGTTTTAATGGAGACATGTTTCCTAAATTCGATTTCAATCATTTATCCTGTCTTGTCGCTTTTCAGTGTATTATGCCTCAGGGTGCAGCATCGCTCGCTTTCCTGAGGATGGGATCGTCATTGCTCAGACCTTAAAAGATCAAGGTACACAGATCCCCTGCTTTGATCATACGCCTCACATCACTGCTGTTTCCACGGAGACCAGCTAAATTCTCCCTCGTTTACTTAATCATCTTGTTATTGTTATCCATATCCTCAAATTTCTAGGTCTAGAAGTCTTGAAACAAGAGACGGCAGTGGTGGAAAATGTGCCTGTGCTTGGAATGTACCAAACACCCTCTGAGGGGGGAGGTCGCATAGCGCTCTATGGAGACTCCAACTGCATTGATGACAGTCACAGACAGAAAGGTAATGGACATTTGTGGGTGTGTGTCTATATATATATATATATATATATATATATATGTGTGTGTGTGTGTGTGTGTGTGTGTATATATATATATATATATATATATATATATATGTAAGCTCGCATTTTGTGCAAATCTGTCAGACTCATTTTCTATTTTCAGACTTGTTAATTTAATTTGCATGTGTTTGGGATGTCTTTTTTCTATTTAGACTGTTTTTGGCTGCTGGATGCTCTGCTGCAGTTCACTTCATATAGCATGACTCCGCCCAGCCTCACACACTCAAAAAACAGAGTGGTTCCCCCTACAGGCACAGACAGACCATTACCACAGAGATTGGAAGGTGATTTCTTTTTTTATTTTCTTACAATTCATTATTTTTTATTCATTTTATGTTATTTGTTATTTAATTACTTGTATATTGATCTGTTTTTAGTTAATTCATTTATGTATTTAATTTATTTATATGCATTTTTTTTATTTTTAGTTAATTCATAATTTTCTTGCATTAATTTACTTTTTTTTTGTTAGTCATTAAATTTGATAAAATTTTACTTTAGTTTATTTGTAATTTTGTCCGCTTTTTTAAAGTGTACATTTTTAATTGTTTTAAATATTGTCTTTTTTTTTTTGGGGGGGGGGGGGTAATTTATTCATTTAATTCATTATTTTTATTTATAAAGTGAATAAAAGTGTGTGTATGTATATATGTGTGTGTGTATATATATATATATATATATATATATATACACATTATTATTATTATTATTATTATTATTATTTTTTTTTTCATTTGTTTTAAATTCAAAATTGTTTAAAAAAATAATATAAAATTCATTTATATTTATTTAATTTTAATTGTTTTAAATTTCTATCATTTATTTGTATTTAATTAATGTGTATAATTTAATATGTTATGTATATAATTTATAATTTCATTTGAATTGTTTTAAGTCCTGTATCATATATTTTTTAAGTAAATACATTTATTTCTAATTTATTTATATTTAATTAATTGTTTTGATCAATTAAACATCATTATTATTATCATTATTTTGGCAGGTAATCACCTCTACCGTTACTCCAAAGTGCTGGAGGCTCATCTGGGTGACCCCAAGCCTCGTCCTCTCCCTGCATGCCCTCATCTGTCTTGGGCTAAACCCCAGCCACTTAATGAGACTGCTCCCAGGTCAGTACACATGACACCGGTGCCATTCCCCGTGCAAAACAGATCTAAATCTGACTTGGTTTGTTGACTCATTTTTTTTCTCAGCAATCTGTGGAAGCACCAGAAACTACTGTCAGTGGACATGGACAAGGTTGTTTTGCCTAATGTAAGGCCATATCGGCCTCAGGTTCGACCCCTGTCCCCTGGAGAAAGTGGAGCCTGGGACATACCCGGAGGTGAGGAAGGAGCATTTGTTGTGTGTTTAGAAAATAATCAACTAGATATCTTTTAACATTGAGACAACGCATTGCCGTAATCCATGACTGTGTGTTTCCTCAGGAATAATGCCTGGCCGCTATAATCAAGAGGTGGGCCAGACCATCCCGATGTTTGCATTTCTTGGTGCCATGGTTGTGCTTTCCTTCTTTGTGGTGCAGTTGACCAAGGCCAAGAGCAAACCCAAGCGCAGAAAGCCCAGAGTGAAACGACCACTTTACCTTCAGCAACAACAGCAACAACAAACCCCTCACTCAGGCAAAACCCCCACCGTATGATTGGCCACATGCCACATCTGAACAAACTAATGGGGAACAGTCTTCCCTACGGTGTGTGTGTGAGGCCGTAACCCAATGATAATGAGATCGTGGACTCTGAAAGGCTGTGTCTGTACATTCTTGAGATGAACCAGCCACCTGTGCCCAGATAAGAGCCTTGCTTGGACATCAATGTTCTCTCTCCTGTCTTTATTCAACACATGCCTTTCAATACAGTGACCAAATAGAGGAATGTTTCCCTTTTTAATTTATTGATGATAATTGACTATTGACCCTTTGTTTCTATGTCAAATTGGACAACCAAAACCAGCCGTTCAGTTTTTTTGATCAACATATTGGACTTTTCCACATATCTTAATTTTTGTATTGTCTGACTATGTTTTTTTTTTTTATAAAACGGTTGTGTGCTTGCATCTTTTGTAAATAGCCATCATGATTTTACTTTTGTTGGTGTTGAATTATCAATGTTTTAAATATATCTTATCCAATATAAAGCAAGCAAACCTGCCTCTGTCTTTGCAATAGATCGTATATGTCAGTCTTCATATAAGGTTAAGAATGGAAAAGAACAAGAATCTCCTTCATCTTGTTTTTTTTTTTCATAGTATGATTCAGGTAAACCGTCAGGAGCATATATGCCTATGGAACGGTTCTGTTTACTTTTGCTACTTTCGATGATGGATGAACCTATTTGTTCTTTGTTTGCATAAGATAAATGTGCATAAGATAGATGAAGCTGTCATGGTTTGATTGTGTAGCCCACTAGTTCAATATTATGAAGCTGCAGACTCGCCATCCAATAGGAAAATTCAACTGCAGTAGCCACCGTTCAACCTGAAGAGGGCAGCACTAAGACGCTTTTAGACCATATATTGTAGAAATAGAACACTTTATACACAAATGTCAAAAAAGTTACTCGGGTCAATGACTGGTATTAATAAAGATCCATTCTTACAGATCATTAACTAAAAAAATCTTTAAGCCAAAACGTCAGTAGGCTATCTTCAATTTTATTTAGCGAATCGTAGTAGCCACCCCTACACCCGGCCTCCGTTACACCTACTCGTTTGATTTATTTTTTAATAAAACTAATTTAGCTCATCGTAACATATGAATAGTCCATTTAATATTTGTAATAATATTTTGTAACAAGATTTGAACCGTTAATGTATGTTTTTTTCGCCCTCTTCCCCCCGAAAATATTTTGATAGCTAACGTTAGCCTTTAACCTTGGACTTTTTGTAGATATGTCATAAATGCTGCAGTTATTTTCACTGCTCATTCTGTGCCCCCATATATTTCAAACCCACAAAGTTGTCCAAAGTTCAAAAACATCTCAAGGGACACTTCAACAGAGCGGTGCAACATGAAGGTAACATTTGCAAACATCTTTTTTTCTTTCTTTTTGAAACATCATACATGTGCTATCGGGTCTATACTGTTGTAGGCTATTCCAGGGGTACACCATACATCGATGGAGTTGCCCCTGCCGAACCCAGCAACATATCATTTTATGATTATGCAAAGCGACTTATAAATTAGTCACGAACACAGTTTTTTCTTTCTTTTTTCTTTTCAGCAAGATGTTGTTTTGGTGAGCATTAAATAAAGTAGCCTACTTAAATGTTTATTATTGGTGTTTTGTCTATTCTGATTTTGCTTCGCATTCAAAATATCAAAAAACAGATTTTCTAATGTTAGCATGGTAATGTTAATTAGACCATTATAGGTTGAACTAAAAGAAAAATTGCAATTTGAATAACATACTATTTTTCGAGTTCAATCTGTAATTGTATCCCTTCCATCAGTAACAATGAGTTTTTTGGCACATGCATTATGCAGGGAACGCAAATATTTATTGTATAATTTATTTGGAGACGGTAATATTGCATTCTATTGTTTTTAATTGCATTTGGATACGCGTGCGCTGTACTCTATGTGCGGGTGTTATACGATCTTTCGAACAGCGGGAGGCGCTGTGTTCGAAAAACGAGGGGTCTGAGAATGCGGGACTGTAGATGAAGGCTCCGAGTCTTTTGCTTGTCCTTTCTCCATCCCCCTTTTCCCTTTTATGATTTCAATTTTCTATGAGACTTATGAGGCTCACAATGAGCCTGAAGGACATTAAAAACCTTTATAATTATATTATATGCTGAGTGGCAGAGAGCATTAGGTGCTTTAGTGGTAACATCCTAGTCTGCCTTGCAGGAGATCCAGGGAAGATAAACTGAGGCTGTCACATCTTCGTCTTAGAAGTTTGATTTGTAGTTGCTGTGAGCTATTAATGTTTGAAGCATAGCCTAGAAAGTGGATTCCAAGCCTGTGCTTGCTGGTGTCTTGGTTACTGCTGTTAATGTGATTTCTTCACTTTAATAAAAAATAACATTGGTTGAAAAAGCATCTGCCAAACACATAAATATCAGAAGAATGAGATCCGTTGATGATTGCAGCAGTATCTAAAAAAGAATTAACTCAATTCAATAATTTTGAATTGTTGATGGACACCATTAGATGTACCTAAATCAGAAAATGTTATACATAAATGTAGAAAGACTAGATAGGAGGTAAATTTAGCCATCCACTCTCAATTCCCCACAGTTGCTATTTTTAAACATCATCAATAAAAGAACAGGGTACTATTCATTTATTAATTCATTAGTCTAGCAATTATAATATAGACATAATCCCAGAGTATGAATGCTTTCTGGTTGTATTCAATAGGAAAAATGGGAAGGCAAAGCTTTTGATATATTTAAAAGCAACATTTTTGCAGCTGAGGAACCGTCTCGTATTATTTTCATTTACAGTTCAATTGCTTTGAACAAAATTCTCACTCATATCACTTGAACACTTAAGAAAAGTCAGCATTGTGAAACTGTTAAGTCTAATTGCTTTTCTTTAAAAGTCTGCAGAAATGTTTAAGAAAAACAGTTAATTATCAGTATTTGCTTTTACTTTAAACTGTCTTGTGACAATATGAATGTGAATATATGAATGTGCATTTTGCTAAATTGTTAGAATTTATGGAATGTTAAATAAAATATAGGTTAGATTTTGTCAGATAAGATTTAGCTAAATAAATCATCAGTGTACATTGGAGAAAATGTTACCAGTCAATGCAAGCAGTGTAGAGAATCCCCATTTATAAAACCAAAACTGCATTTGGATGAATTATTCATGTTCTGATGATTAATTGAAAGGAATTTCTACAAACTCTGCTGTAAGAGGAAAGTCTAGCAGATAAATTATTTAATGTGGTTTAAATACATCTGGACACAATGGGGGAAGATGTTTTCTAGAAATGTGATGTCTCCATTCAGCATGTCACGTATTGATGAGATGTTACGTGTAACAAAGGACAATTTCAAAGAGTTAAAGGGATAGTTCACTTTGAAATTAATTTTTGATATGTTTTAGCTTACCTCAAGGGCATCTAAGATGTAGGTGTCTTTGTTTCTGCAGTAGTTTCAATTTTGATATTTTTAGGTCAAACCGTTTGTGTCTATCAGTCATATAATGGAGGTCTATGGTCACCACTTCAAAGAGCATGCATAGAGAAGTCCAAATTAAACATGATTTTATGACTCATAAATGTAAGTACACATTGATGGCCTGAGACACGAAACGAGCGGTTTGTGTGAGAAAACGAACAGTATTTGTATCGTTTTTACCTCTTGTAACCACAGCCACAAAGCGCTCGTGCCCTCAGATCACTTGGACGTGGCAGGGGTTACAAGAGGTAAAACGATATAAATACTGTTTGTTTTGTGTCTTGTGTGCTTACATTTACGAGTCATTAAATCATGTTTAATTTGGACTTCTCTGTGCATGCTCTTTGAGGTGGTGACCATAGACCTCCATTATATAACTGACAGACAAGAACGGTTTGACCTAAAAATATCAAAATTGAAACTACTGTGGATACAAAGACACCTACATCTTGGATGCCCTTGAGGTAAGCTAAAACATACCAAAAATTAATTTCAAAGTGAACTATCCCTTTAATATGTTCAGTTCTGTAAAATAAATATCTTCAAGCATCCGAATTAGCAAAAAAAAAAAAAAAACAAATAAAAACAAGACAAAACATCAAATTTATATCACATTACTTTTATTAATGCTCTCAGTTACATCCTTAAACAGTATCAGCCAAAAAATAAAATAAAAAAAAACACCACAATCCCACACATAATTGGGCAGGAATAAGATGAAATGAGGACAAAAACAAACCGAAGATGAAACCAGACGGAAGGGAAGAAACCAGAAAGCCAAGCACTCCAAATAAATATCTAATCATATTACACCATTATTCTGCTACTCTTCCAGAAAGATAC
Organism: Pimephales promelas; assembly: GCF_988280905.1. Lineage (NCBI taxonomy): Eukaryota > Metazoa > Chordata > Actinopteri > Cypriniformes > Leuciscidae > Pimephales > Pimephales promelas. Next base: position 33,253,811 of record NC_142778.1, read on the forward strand.
TTCTTTAAATATATAGTTCAAAAATTGAGCAGAGGGCATCATAGTAGCTGCAGTTTGTAGGCGAAGGAAAGCAGTGGCGATCGGGGTTGTTGGAAGGGAAAGGAGAGAAGGGGAGAGGACAGACGTTGTGCTTTTCTGTGCACACTCATTCAGAACTCATTTCGAGAGGGAGATGGGAGGGGGACAGGGGTGCCCGGCACATGCACACAGTTACAGTATTCAGGCAGCTGGAACAGAGCTGAGATGAAGGTCAGAAAGCCTCGATTTACAGCATGGGCTCCCGGCAAAGGACAATCTCCAGCTCTGAGCGGTACAGTTTCCCCCCGTCTGACAGTGCCATGATGCTTTGCTTATAACCAGTCAGGCTCTTGCTGTCCACCTCCTGAGGTTAAACACAAGCACAGTGCAGTATGATTGCTTTTGTTATTTGTCACTATAGCCTACTTCAGAGCCTTCTTATCTCACCTTATGGTTCTTCTCGTAGAGGTCCTTCAGGAGAGCCTCCAGTTCCTGCTCGTCGATGTAGCCATTTCCATCCTTGAAAGCAAGAAATTCACAATTTACAAAACCATTTGAATGATCTTCAGTGGAACAAAGGAGGATTGTACTGATTTTTCTTCTTTAGACTTTAAAATACCAATAGCTTTGTGTGCAGCAGAACACATTGAAATTGAAGGGTAGCGATTGAATCACTTTGCGAGTGAGAACTTGAGAGTCGGATCATTCAAATTTGTGGACGAATCATTCAATCAAGAACTACTCATTCATGACTCTCATATCGTATGGCAGTGGAATACAGGTCCACTAATGATATTTTTAGGGAGTTTTCACACCTGAAAGTCCGCAACAAGGTCCGAACCAAAGTTCACGTTTTGATAGATTTTATACTTTCAGAAAGGTCAAGGTCATTGGTGAAGGTTTATAAATAACAAATTGGGATGTAATTTTCTTTTGCTATACGAACATGTAAGATTTTTTTTTTTTTTACAATATGAAAAGAGCATGAAAAAGGAAGCATATATTATTTATCTTTTGATTATTTTAGGTAAGCTTCATATTCATCGGTGTAAATTTACTAATTGGAAACCTTTTTTGTCTGTGCTATTGAAAGAATTAAAGAATTATATTGTTTCCATTAAGGACAGTACAAATGAAAAAGCTGTTAAAACCATGTATTTGTTGAATACTTTTCAGATTTTGTGAAATGTCAGAGCCTTTTATTGTTTGTTTGGTCAATTTAGTTTTGTTTGATCATTCAATTTTTGTACTGTGTATTTGTGTATCTTTAACCCTGGCATTTTTATTTATGTACTTTTTTGTATTTTTTTGTTCATGTTCTGTAATTGTTGTTCATGCAATAATAAAAAAACGTTGATAACATGAATGAATATTTTTTTTACAGTCTAGGGAATGAACCAACCGTTCCGCACAACCCCTCAAAAATGAAGCCAAAACGTCTCGATCGCCCCCCAGTGACTGGTCCTAGTATAGGTCATAAACCCCACCTCCCCATGTTATTGAACGGACGCGAGACCAAAACAATCCAATTACACTTCACATATCCTTTTTTCAAAGATAGTTTTTGTCATTTACTGTAGTTTATATCACGTTGATGTAATTTCAAGTGTTCTTTTTTAAAATAAGTTTGTTTTTAGTTAGTTATGTGATGCTATAAAAACGGTGCTGTGACATCAATTTAGCGAGAATGAGGGCGTGGCCTTGATTTCGCCGCTTTACATCCTGCTCACGACTGCGCATGTCTGGTCCCGAAAACGCAAGTGCGCAGACTCTTTTGGAAATCACCAGTCTGTAAAAGGTCTAAAAAATCCGAACCAAACAGTAATGCTTTCACACTAGAAACGAACCAAACCTTTTTTCAGTTTGATCCGGACCGAGACTAACGTTACCTCTTTTCGTCGGACCAAATTTCATCTGTTTGGTCCGGACCGTGGTCCGGGGGAGGTTTCACACCTATAATTTTGATTCGGACCAAACTGAAAAGTCGAAAGTCCGGACCAAACACGGTAACGTAACGTTAGGTGTGAAAGGGCTTTTGTATCCTTTTTGATGCTTGAAAGCTTCGGTCACCATTTGTTTTAGCATGGAAAAAGAGCCAGTTTTGGATTTGGAGGGACATCAGGGTAAGAAAATGATGACAGAATTTTTAGTTTTTGGTGAAATAATCCAAAAGTCTGTTCATATCAACAGAGCCATATTGGCTTAATGATCATTTGTTAAATGTTTACTGGCTTAATCCCCGTTAGAAATGCTATTTTTTCCCAAAACGGCTTCTTATTTTATGACTGTAAGCCATAATAGTGCTTAGATGGCCTGGCATGATGTCTCGCTCTCAATATTATTCATAACAACACAGAAAGGCAGTTTGACTGCGGGAAGGAGATTAATTAAACCTGCTTGTGTTTTTTTTTAAACTTTATTGTGTCTGATTGAGTTTTTTAAAATCTTTATATAGGCTTCAAAATGTATAAATTTTGGATTAACTTGTAAAGATTATCTTGATAGACAAAACGTGTAAGGGTCACAACTCTCTGTTAAACACAGATCTTATTTTTTGCGATTTTCCAAAAGTCTATGGGGAAAAATGCATTAGCTTTTCGACCGAGGGAACCCATGCGCCACTAGCTTTCGAGTTGTCCTACAAAGTGACGTCATTGCCTTACGGGCTAGAGAAGCTAGCTCATTCGGACCTTTACCACAAATTAACTTTAGTTTGTCAAAATATTGCGCTCTCTCCTACTTGATATGTCGTCCTCTATATGATTTCGCATCTACCACTGGTTTTTTTCAGTATTTTTTTTAGTGTAACAAATGTGTTCAGTAGTACATTAAACAGTGCAGTCAATGCTGTTGTTTACATCCGAGTGCCTCCATAATGGCCGCTCATCCGGGTTACCGCCCAGAACGTGACGTCGGTGAATACCCTAAACGGTAAACAAAAAATGTACTGTTGTTTAAAATGCTAAATTTGAAATTACATTGTAGGTTTAAACTTTAAACGAATAGGCTTGGACTTGGTGCTTGTAACCCAAGGACAATGATGACACCACAATACAAATATTCATGATTCTGAAGCTGAAAATACAGAATTATTTTAGATGGATATGCTTGCACTCTTTTACTGACTAGATATATTTAAAATAATGTTGGCCACTTTTTACTGGGAACATCAGACATTTGGTATTATCAGGACCCAAATATTCCCCCATTGCATTATTATACATTATATTCAACATTATATAGTAGTTTAATGTAGTACTTACACTAAAACTCAGAAAACTTGAATTTTTAGTATGGGGGAACTATCCACAATACATGTTGTCACTATCCACGATACGTATTGTTGCAGTTTTTGTATTGCGATATATTGTGGCTCGATATATTGTTACAATCCTACTTAAATGCTAACATTTGATGCACATTGTGTTCATAGATTACATTTCATGTGTAATTGAAGGTTGGTCATCATTGCAAGCCTGTGAGCGGGTGCTGTTGTCTAATGGTCTCTATTTGCTCAAAGATATTGATTACATAGAATAATGATGAGATAATCTTGCCTTTCTAAGGCATAAATCTGGCTTTGAAAGTTAAGTGGCGAAAGACTAATGATGAACTTGTGTTAGTGCAGCATTAAATAGCAATTTTTATCTTGCAGCAATTTTCATTGGGATTTCTGTAATTACTTGTGGTTGGCACTTAAACTGTTGTAAATGTGCTTCTGATTTTGCATTTTAAATCCCTTTCCAAATGATGATACCACCAAGCTGGAAGAAAACACAGGTGCAGGTGCTTCTCATTTCCCTGCACAGGTGAATGAGGACACTGTTTTGCATTCAGAAGTTGATAACAAAGGAGGGTAAGATCAGATTTCCAGCAACACAACAGCAGCGCATACAAATTTACACAATATCGTAAAGCCCTGCAAAAGACGTTCAGCTAGCCTTGCTGGATTATACATCACCTTATCATAGAATGTAAAGATGGCGTTGAACTGCTCAGCAGTTAGCTTGACGCCCTGTTCAGCGATAAAAACATTGTTCAGTAACTAAAAATATGAATTGTCAAACTTTAAGATAAAACTTCCTGTATGACTGTGCTCTTACCTGAAACTTCAACAAGAAATTCTCCTGAACCGGCAGAAGCCTTGACATAAACAGAAAAATTATTATTGGGTTGATTGTGTCTAACAATATGAATGTGATTTTTTATTTATTTTTTTCTCACCTCGCCATTTCAGACAGACCCAGTTTCCCATCGCCATTTAGATCAAACATCTTGAGCTAAAAAGGAGAGAATGGCACAGTTTAAATATTTACCACAATATCCTGGTTGCATTAACTGCTAATACTAGTCTTATAAGTTAGTCATCTAATTTTTCGGTTAACACTTTACTTGAAGGGGTGTGCATTAGACTAACATGACACCTCCATAATCATGACATGACCTATGTTATGAATATGAAGTTATATGCATGTTTGTGACAACTGTCTTTAAGTGTCATTCACTCAGTTATGACATTTTTAATGCAAATATAACATTGTTTGAGATGTCTTTGTTATGACACCTGGACATAAACCAATACATCATAACCTGTCAGTGTCTTTGTTATGACAACTTGACATTTCTAAGACAACACAACCTGTCAAACATGACAAATAGCAGATTAATTATCAAACTTAAAAAAACACTTAGCTTTATTGGTTAATATTACATTAAACTGACAGGTGGTTGGGTTTGACATTGGCTGTCATGAAGCCATTATAACTTTTTAATGACAAATTCAATTAATACCACTGTAGTTGAGGTCATGAAAAATACTCATGACAGTTATAATGGCCTCATGACAGCCAATGTCAAAGCCAACCACATGACAGTTTTACTTCATTTTATGTCAAGCTTTCATGAGATACTGACAGGATATGATGTTATGGTTAATGTCAAGATGTCATAAAGACAATGTCATTGAGCAAAATACACTTAATGACAGTCATAAACATGCATAAACCCTACTTTATGTTCAAGACGTATGTCTTGTCATGGTTATGAAGGTGTCAGCCCTTCAAGTAAAGTGTTATAAAATATTTCTCTTCATGACTGTTCATAAACGTTTCAGTTAGTCAGTTAAATGTAACTATGTTTGTACTTCAGTCTTAACATAATGACTATGATTATGCAACTGGCCCCTGCTTCAAATTTCCTTCTAAAATCAATATGTCCTATTGCTGCACAACATTTCTTAACTTATTTTGTTTTTCAAAGTAGAAAGAGGACAACTAAGGCTCTCAATTATCCAGCTGGCTAGCCTTGGTTTGTGTTTCTGGCCTTAAGATGTGGACATATGTGAGCACAGCTGGAGTGCAGACACAACCCGTGGGGCCAGTGCATGTACAAGTCAAGCATGGTGGCAAACGGCTCCAGGATTTTAAGGTAAAATAAAACTTTTTTTCTTTTCTTTTTTTCTTAATTGAGACACTAGGAGGATAAGATATCGATTAATGCACCACAAAGACAACAACTTACTGTTGTTTGTGTGTATTCCTGCAATTTCTGTTCGTCATAGTGTCTGTTTGCCTTCTTAAGCAGGTCAGAGAGGAAGCCCTGTTGGAAAAAAGATTATGATGAATTTAAGTAGATTTTGACGATTTAAGAGTTTAAAAACCTGTTAAAAGAAAATGCTTGGATTTCAAAACCTGATATATATATATATATATATATATATATATGCTATCCAATCTACAAAAAGGTTCAATGAGTTTCATTACAGAAACCTTGTGTTCTTAACTCAATTATAAAGAACAATTTATGCCAAAAATGTTCTATATAAGGAGATATGTCTTAAATGTTATTTAATTATTTTCTACTGATGGATAAAATTAACGAATTAATTCAAACTAAATCCATGACATGATCCTATTATAAGAACCCCTAAAAGATTCTATACAGGAAACAAATGACAGATCCTTTCTATATATACTGGTTCTTTATGTAGTCTTTTCTTCTTAAGAGTATATTATCTTACAAACCCCCTCCTGTTCTGGTTTGTGAACACCCTTAAGCATGACATCTGCTATACTTTTTTTTGAGGTCATCGTCTCCTCAGTGATCATTGCTTCATTTGCTTTGTTTACAAATGTAGTGATTTGTATACTCTCTTCTGATGCCAGCCACCAAAACCAGGGCGATTTGCATAGTTTCCATCTGCCTCGACACATTAGTGGCCGTGGAAACTCTTTTTAGGATTGTTGTGAAGGCCACAGCAGGAAAAGTAATAGAAGTCGTACCTTAAGTTCATTAGCCTCAATGAAACCGCTGCGGTCTGTGTCATATTTCCTCCAGGCCTGTACACAGACAAGCATACAAAAAAGATACTGTAACCATACCATCAGTACAGCTTACAATTATATGTGCAATATATCTTAGGTTTGACTAATCAAAGGGAAAAGAGTGCATGTAAATGCAGAAGTGGAGAAATAATAATAAAATTATTCTTGTAAAAAAACGGTAAACTACTGGCAGCTGTGGTTGCCAGCATCATACCGTAACTATACGGTGTGTTACTGTTTTTGTGTTAGAGCTGTTAAATTAAAGTTTTATACTGTAGCTGACAATACGGTATTTAGCTGTTAATTTCAAAAACAGTAACACACCGTATTTTTACGATAGTTTACCGTTTTTTTTTTTTTTACAGGAGAGTACATTAATTAAAATAGCTTTTTCATTATACCCTCTGTAATTTCTATTCGAAGCAGCTGTGCATTGTTCGAGCGAGGAGCAAGAAATGCCATTTAATGAATGTTTTAATCCAGCAGCTGGCCTTGTTTCCATCACAGGCTCTTATCAAAGATAGATGCCTCCCTCTACAGGTCTACGGAGAATTACAGCAGCACATCTATAATACATGCATCTGAAAATAGAAGTTTGTACTTACTCATTCTATCACTTTAAAAGGCTTGCCTACTACACTGGATGATTAAAAAGCTTCCCTTTCTCCTTAGTTCATTCTCTCTTCAACTCGACATAATAAATACACCATTGAGGCAGTCACTTGCTGATGATCAAACCATCCAAAATGTAGGATTTGGCAATGAATGAGTATACAGAAAATATTTGTATGGTTCCCAAGAGGCAATTTGTGTTTTTTATATATTGTATATGTACTGTATGTGAATGACCATGGATCTATAAAATGAAAAAGTAGCATCATCACTTACAGCCATGAATTCAGCGCTGGATCCCACAAACTGTCTAAAGCAGAGAAGGAAGTTTTCTTCTGTGGGCAAGATCTGAGCCAGCTGATGAAAGGATAGATTGGATTAGACACCCGTACAACAAGGCAGTGTAAATAATTGAAGACGTAATTTTTTTTCTGTTTGAGACCGGCTCTTTTTGGACAGCTCTATCAATAAGTTACAGGTTTGATTAAAGTTATGAGTGGCGTTAGAGTTTCCTCTTCTCAGAAAGGATGATGAGATAATCGCAGTCTCTTTGGGTACCGGATGTTTACAAGCTTGTCAAAGTCACAGTGATGTAAGTGATGTGTACCTCTGACATCTCAATTCTTCCGTCTTTGTTCTTGTCGAATTTCTGCATGAACTCTGTCATCTTCTCTTTAAAGGCTGCATTTGAGGGGTCCTGTGTGAAGACAGCACAACAAGATGAATCTTCTTCTCATTCTTTGCTTATTGAAAAAGCTTCTCAGGTTAGGACGAATCTTGCACTTTATAAGTGGTGTACATTGTAATGCCATATCTGTAAGGCAGATAATAGAATTACTAACTTTATGAGGCTCCCCCTGTTTTATTGAACATACAGGGATAAAGATAAAACCTCCTGTCCCCTCTTTCCTGATCTGCCTAGTCATCTGGGCTCTTTATATAATTGATTTGCACACAGTTCACTCTATATAAATAGGACCCTGTGTACTCTGTTAATATGAAGGAATTTATCATATTGATTTTTTTTTTTTTTTTTTTGTACAAACAGCATTGAAAGGTGTTTTCCCCATATTTTGAATGACGCATTGCATTGAGCTTTAGGGTTAAAGGAAAAGGTCAGGATAGGAAATTACCAGTGCCTTTTCTGTTTTATTCTTAGTGTCTCATCTTCTAATTTATCTTAACTAAAGAGATAGAGTTGCAAAGATAATGATTTTTTTTAAGTTTCAAACCTGCCCAATCTTCAAAACAGTTAGCCCCGCCCTCTAATCATGCCATTGGTTCAGCTAGTGGAGGCGACGTTGACACACTGCAGCTTTGATATCTTAAAGTGATAGTTCACCCTGTTGTTCCAAACCTGTATGACTTAATTTCTTCTGTGGAACAAATTTTAAAGCACGTTTCAACTGTTTTTGTACATACAATGAAAGTCAATTAGGTCCCAAACAACATCGGACCCAATTTACTTTATTTTGTATGGGAAAACCAGCCCCCCAAAACATTTTTCAGAGACATTTTTTCAGAATATTTAAAAAGTCCTGCCATAATTCTAGCTGGCGCAGGCTGATAGTTCCTTATCTCAATCTTTTTGCAATCACATGATTCTCTGTAGGGCATCTGCTGTATCAGTAGCCAATGAACTCGCTGCTTAACCTTCAAATACTTGCCGTCGCAGCATGTTTTCAGACACCCTCTCATCTTCCCCAGCTCCACCTGTCTAAATCTGCTACATGTAACTCACGTATGCTATATTACACAGCAACAGCATACCTTACATGTTCACAGCAGTGTGTCGTGTGTGTATTGGCAATAGAAAGTCCCATACTGCAATAACAGGAACAGCAGATATATTCCGCCAAGACCAATCAGTTCCTTAAAGGGATAGTTCACTTTGAAATCAATTTTGGTATGTTTTAGCTTACCTCAAGGGCATCCAAGATTTGTTTCCGCAGTAGTTTTAATTTTGATATTTTTAGGTCAAACCGTTCGTGTCTATCAGTCATATAATGGAGGTCTATGGTCACCACCTCAAAGAGCATGCACAGAGAAGTCCAAGTTAAATATGATTTAATGACTCGTAAATGTAAGTACACATTGATGGCCTAAGACATGAAACGAGCGGTTTGTTTGAGAACTATCAGTATTAATATCGTTTTTACCTCCACAAAGCGCCCGCGCCCTCAGATCACGAGGTAAAAACTATATAAATACTGTTTGTTTTCTCACACAAACCGCTCGTTTCGAGTCTCATGCCATCAATGTGTACTTACATTTACGAGTCATTAAATCATGTTTAATTTGGACTTTTCTGTGCATGCTCTTTGAGGTGGTGACCATAGACCTCCATTATATGACTGACAGACAAGAACAGTTTGACCTAAAAATGAGAAGAAAAAAAAACTACTGCGGAAACAAAGACACCTACATCTTCTTGGATGCCCTTGAGGTAAGCTAAAACATACCAAAAATTAATTTCAAAGTGAAATATCCCTTTAACTGGTTTGGGTTTTCCTAAGTCCCCCCATTGCTTTGCGATTTCCTCAGTTTAGTTTGAAAGACACAGTGCTTTATAATGAGATGTTAATGCTTCTTCACTTGTCCATGTACTTACCACACCAGCCCCTCTCCGTGCAATCTCCAGCTGACTAAAGAAGTTTTCAAGCTCCTTATCCTCAATGTAGCCATTTCCTGCAATATAAGGAAGTCTGGTTCAGGACTTACTGAGATGTCTTCATCTATAATGATGTTTGTCATTATAAGACTAGATAACTACTATCTCTCAATGGAAATGCTAAGTAATGCATTGCCTAGATGGCTGCTTTGAAGCTGGTTAACTCTAGATTGGTTTGTTGGCTGGCACCCAATCCAAGTAACACAGTTCTTAATTAAAAACTTTTGATGGCTAGTCTCCCAGTTAAAGCTTTGAAGGCTTTCTTTTTTCCATTTTTCCTCTAATTGGGGGCCGTACAGTGTGAGCCTTTTAAAGCCATTTATTTGAAAAGGCGAAAAGGAGATTCTTCTTGATGCTTCAGAGAATATGCTGACTTTTAAATTACCCCCACAAATAAATGCAATATTACCATCTGGGGGTAATTTCCCATGCCAGGAAATTGGCCCTTCATGCAAAGGAAATATGCGTATGGGTACGCGTTTGAAATGGGATTTTGTGTCTATGGCCTAATACATCACCAAAGTGATAACTTATGTGAAGTGAGAACTGCATTGGCTACATACATAAGTATTGTCCTATTATCATGTTTGAAATGTCTTAGTGTCAACTATTGTGATGAATTTGCCTGTGGATTATAGTGGCATTTCTAGACAGCTGGACACATGACTCATGGGAAATATCTCTTTGTTTTTTATAATAAATGTGAAGTACCATCACAATATGAGCTGAAGACTCTGTCAGAAATTGATCTGTCCATTGTGTTGAGAAAATGAACACTACATTGATTGTAGATCTATGTAGAATAATTAATCTACTAAATTGTTGGGTGCAATACATAATTAATAGTTTATACATGCATTAATCCTGCTGAGTATGTTGGAATTGACTGCTATGTTGCCATCTGGTGCGGAAATGATTGCTCTGACATTTTCAGAGATATGACGACCATTCATTCCCTTAACAATGAATTGAATTTTTGTTTACACTTTGAACTAATGGTCTATGAGGATGTCAATGTGTACTGATTGTTCATGCTCATATGCAATATGGCCCAAGCATACATATTGGCTATTTCTACCATATGTGAATTCAATGCCATTACCATAATTTTCCCCGCATGCAAGCCATCTTGAATAGAGAACTGATATGTGTTGGAATAGCCATTTTGGACTATGACATAACAAAACATGTCACTTGCTGAACCAGTAGCAATGAACTTTACTGATAAAAACGGAAGGACTTTCCATCAAGCCACTAGGCGAATCTTTTCCAGAGTCATTTGGTTCATGAAACGAACAAATTGACTCTGAAAAAGATTCGTTCATGTAGTAGAACGAGTTGGAACAGGCGAGTCACGAACGTGGTGCAAGGCGAGCATTTGAGCTTATAAAACTTAAACTTTATTTATTTATTATTAAATGAGCGATCGTTTGGCTTGATAAGACCCTTATTCATCGTCTGGAATCGTTTAAAGCCCTTTGAACAGTTTGCAGTTTGCACTGAAAGTGTCTTTTGGACATTGAACCGTTTGGTTCCCGCTGAAGTCCATTATATGGAGAAAAATGCTGGAATGTTTTCATCAAAAACCTTAATTTCTTTTCGACTGAAGAAAGAAAGACATGGAGATCTTGGATGACATGGGGGTGAGTAAATTATCAGCAAAAGCTTTTTTAAAAGTGAACTACTCCTTTAAACGCTTGAAACACGTTTTCGTTCCTTGAAAACGTCGGTTTGACTATAAATGAGGAGTTTAATTAAGAGATAAATAGGTTCTTCACATAGCTAATAGTTGGCTACATTATTTACCCTGTCTAAATTGTATTTCATTAGGCTACAAATTAGATGGGAAACGAACCAGAAGAAACCCCTAACCAAGTTGCCAATAACGATAACATCTACTCCACGTCTACGATTATGATCCTAATACATAAATAATTAGTCATTGAGATATTTTTATCATTAGATATTGCAGGATGTAAGATCCGATGCGTTTCCTGTAAGTGATCTTGACAAGATGTCTGGGTGAGGAAGACCTTGAACACAATGCCCATCATCCCAACAATGTGCAATATCAGATGCCTAGGATGCGTTCAAATGAACTTGGGAATAGTACACTGTGTACGAAAAAGTGAACTTTCTCAAATCAACCAGGGCGCGCATATGATGCACAAAAAGGTGGGCAGTCACTAAATTTTGAAATAGCCCACAGCTCCGGTGATGAATGCGAAATAGCCTATTAGGCTGCAGAAAAAAAATAATTTCACTAATGGGACAAGGCTATTTGGAGCCCCTTATACCTGAAACGCGATAGTACTACTCCTACTCTTATTCAATAAATGATTCAACGTTTTTTTTTTTTTTTATAAAGTCGTATAGGTTTTCATTGATTTTGTCCACGGCTTATTTGATCATAGCAGTGGAAACTAAAGTCTACTCTCGATTTGTGCCAAGAAGAGTGAAAAACAAAAAATGTTTTTTTTTAGTGCAACAAAAATGACGAATCAATCAGTGACAGAATTCATAATAGGCTATGATATAATCTGTGTGAGTGTTTAGCCTACAATTTCGGAAATCACTTTTTTAGGCATTTTGTTATTTCCTAAGTTTGTCCTAAAATCTATGCATTATAGCCAACTGATTACAACGACATGTTCGTATGTTGTTTATTAAGTTTTTTTCTGTGATCAATTTTTTTAGAACGTAAAAACTGCCAAATTCTTAAATTTTCACACTGAGATATTGAACCCAAAGTCTTTACAAATGTTTATTGTTAGCTTTAAAAAAAAATTCTGCGTTTTAATGATAAAATTTAACTCATGACATAATTAGTTCTTTTTTTTTTTTTTTTTTTTTTTTTTTTTTAGAATCATAATCCGTGGAATAAACGGCGCATCTGGACTCACCGTCTGCATCAAAATGTTTCCAGATATCCAAGAACTGTGATGCGGTCAGCTCTGCCAAGTGAAGGTAGGGAGGCTGCTGTCCTTTGTTTGCCATGTTTTCGTATATCTGTCCTACTGTCCGCAAGAAAATCCCGGGCGAACTTTTACTTACTCAGTCCAATTCGCACTGTAACTCCCCCAGTGCTTTGCAGGGGGTTTTAAATGCGCCGAGTGCCTGCAGTTCTTTGGCGCTCCTGCGGGTGGCGCAGTAGTTCCAGCATCACTGTTTCAGGCTCAGCACTCACGAAGATGCTCAGCCTCAGCTCGAAACATGTATGGACCAGAATCACTGCATGTAGGCCATTAAACGTTCTGCTCCGCTTACGTAATGTATATGTGGCTGATATTTATGTAAATTATGTAATGGTAAAAACTTCCCCTGCTGTTTTTTTTTAATCATTGACTATGTGGCTGATATTTGTAAAATTATGGAATGACTCATTAAGCCTGACTCCATATATTATATTATCTTTTTTAACATATTTTTATTTATATATTTTTTCGTGTGTGTGTGTGTGTGTGTTTAGTTTGTATATCACAGGATAGGCTCCAGCCCTATGTTCCTTCAGAGTTCGTATAAGGAAGTAAGAGAGAGTGAGTTACTGTATTGAGTTTTATTGGAGCTTCAATGTAGTTTCCCATCTTGTTCTATACTAATACAGTAACAAATTGTTACTGTAGTGTCTCCTCCCTTATAGCATCTCTCTTAGCATAAATAATTACCATACTGAGTAGGCCTAGTATTACCATAGTCATTTATTTTTCCAAACAGTTATTCTCCACTGGCAGCAGAAACCTAACTTTGTGCATCCTAAAAGCAACGCACACATTGAAAGGCGTGTGCAGCAGCGTATAGGAGAGGAGCAAATGAGAGAGACTTCCCCATCCCCTCTCAAACATTCTGTAATCCTCCAGCTGCCTGCTCACTTATGAGAGAAACCCCTCAACAAGCAAACCTGAAGTCAGAGAAAACACTCCTATTCTCTAGTCAGTGGAGTGACTAAAAACATTCCAATGCTGTTTTACTAAGTTAATGCTCACTAAACACATAGGCTCAGTGTCACAGACAGGGTTTTAGAATAATTAGGACATTTCAGTAGCTTTTATATCCGTGCCTTCGAATAAAAAAACAAAACTGGTGTGCATCTTGAGACAAAACAACGACACTGACATTTTAAGATTTTAAATTGCTTGCAACAGCTCAACACTTTAAAAAGGTAAAAAAAAAAACAACTAAAAATGCTACAGTGCAAAACTGTTAATTGCACAATAAAAATGAATATGCTTTATCTAATAAAAAAATCGTGGCAACAGATTACAAGCAATATTATTAATTAAATTTAACAAATTGGAAATGAGTAATAATTAATCAAATTAATTCCTTAAAAGTTAACCATTTAAAATGAGTAAAACTTACAACAACCTCAAAAACATAAATTTATCACCATTATGGTGATCGGTGTTTGTTTTCGGTTTGTTTTAATTGACGGGTTTCTCCTTCAGTGATTCTGCTTATTAACATCAAGTGTCTTCAATGTTGCCAATATAAAAATAAAGAGTTCTAAACCTTATATAAATCAATATGTCATTAAGTTAGTAAATTAACATTATATCAGATAATTAAATATGGTTTATTACTGTAAATTTTAAGTTCAGACTGACGTTGCTATTCTATTTTGACCGTAAAGTAAGTTCTGCCGTTTTTTACCGTAAAAATTACGGTTTTATTTTTTACAGTGTACATTTTAGTCTGGGACTATAGGCTTAAGCCTGGTCTGTGAAACCGGGGGTAAGTCACAAGTGTTTATTAAAGTGTGTCCTCTTAGAGGTGCTTACAATCACACAGAGTGATAAAAGACATTCGTCCCCGCGGACCCCGCAGCATCAAAGGCTAATTATCCCACCGCAGTCATGCATGCATACTGCTGCCTGCACCATAGGAACACGGATCGGAGCATTGGGAAAAGTATGCTCACTTACCATCCCGGGAACTCAGTAGTAATTACCGCACCCCTCACTGCCAAATATGTGTAAGCAGCCTGCCCATGCGACACTCCAGAATCTTTAATGCCACTTACAATCGTTTGAAAGAAATGGCTCAACTAGGGCCGTAATTAAAAATCCACACACTTAATTAGATTTTGCACATCCCATAGAGAGCCAGTGGCTTATGAGGACCCTCTCTGCTGTCAGAGCGTCTGAACACTAATCTTGATTATTTGCATAAACAGAAGCTCAAGTTAATTCAGTATTGAGTCAGGTCGAAGGTGATGACTGATATGTCTGACGGAGAGTTTCCTGACCTTCTCCACCAAAACTAGTAGACCTAATGAGAGCTGTTTTACAGTGTAAATCTGGATCAACAAACAGCTGGTCTTTGCAACTTGCATTTATTGACTATTGAATATGTTTTTAAGATCAGGTCATCAAAAAAAAAAACATTGAAGAAAAAAAAAACAGGTTTCTGTAGCATTTAGAACTGATTGGAGAATGTCTTTTAAATTCCAGTTAAATTCATGGATTTTAATTTAATTTGAATCAGAAATACAGAATTCAAATTTGAATGCAAGTTGAATTAAAATGATTTGTATTAAATTTAAAATGAATTAATTAAAATGTAATGAAAATAGAGTAATTTTCCAGTGTATAACTAGAAAATCTAAATTTGTCAGTCAGGATATCAAAGCTTTGTTTAAATGGTTTTGGGGAAAAATTAAAAAGCTTTAAAGTGGATGGATGGATGGATGGATGGATGGATAGATAAATAGATAGACCTTGTGTAAATCCTCTGCATTCACAACAGCGCATATAATGTGTAAAATGAATAAATGTAATGTAAATTTCAGATAGATAGATGGATGGACGGATGGATGGATGGACGGATGGAACACCAAAAAATGTTGTCATATTGGTAACCAGACATTACAGCACCCATTAAACCCATTGCTCTTCCACAGTATTTTTCCTACCATGGAAGTGACTAAAAACATTCCAATGCTGTTTTGCTAAATTAATGCACACTAAAGACATGGGCTCAGTTTCACAGACGGGGTTTAGAATAATTAGGACATTTCAGTAGCTTTTATAACCGTGCCTTAGAAAAAAAAAAACAATACTGGTGTGCATCTTGAGACAAAACAACGGCACTGACATTTTAAGATTTTAAATTGCTTTCAACAGTTCAACACTTTAAAAAGGTAAAAAACTGTAAAAATGCTACAGTGCAAAACTGTTAATTGCACTGTAAAAATGAATATGCTTTATCGCTTTAAACGAATTGAAATAACTCTTAGCAGTCCTCTATTCCAGAGTTTGGTACGGTGTTTTGTTACTGGCCTTCTCAAGAGCAGAAGAGCTTTCACTCACTTTCAAGGTTGCTGTGCTTCGTTTCTCCCATGTGAATGCTTAGCTGTTGATGTGAAGTGAAATATGACACTCTACCTCCAGTACGGGCAGTGTCTCAAACTGGATTGTCATTCATCTTCATTTGAGGAGAGACAAATGTGACTTCTGTTGTGTACTGACTGTATGTCTTAAGCTAGAGCTAGAGAGGTAATAAGGGGAGATAAATTTTTACTGTAGTTCACTGAATGTGCAAATATTTTAGAAACAAGAAAGAAAACTGTAGAACAAAAAAGAAGACAGACCCATTTCATTACTGCTTCCAAACTTGTTTACGTCTCGGGGTTTGTAGAGATTGAAGATGCTATCAATCTTTGCTCCGTCTAGACGGTTCTGCCATAAGGCAGAGTGTTTCAGTCTGATCCTGAGGAATAAACAGTTTCCATTTATCATTGACAAGATGAAGCACGTAAATCGGAAGCTTCTTTTAAAGAAGCCTGATCCCGCAACATCAACATTCATGCTGAATGTTTGTAAAATAACTTTACTACGAGTAGCATGCAGACATTTCACCTAAAGGTAATTAGGATTATTAGGGCTACAACAGCAGAAGACCCTAGCGGGTCTCACTCATCTCCACTACAAATAGGAAAAAGAGGCTACAATTTGCAAGAGCTCACCAAAATTGGACAGTTGTAGACTGGAAAAATGTTGCCTGGTCTGATGAGTCTCGATTTCTGTTGAGACATTCAGATGGTCGAGTCAGAATTTGGCGTAAACAGAATGAGTACATGGATCCATCATGCCTTGTTACCACTGTGCAGGCTGGTGGTGGTGGTGTAATGGTGTTGGGGATGATATTTTGGCACACTTTAGGCCTCTTAGTGCCAATTGGGCATCGTTTAAATGACACGGCCAACCTGAGCATTGTTTCTGACAATGTCCGTCCCTTACCATGTACCCATCCAGCAGGATAATGCACCACGTCACAAAGCTCGAATCATTTCAAATTGGGTTCTTGAACATGGCAATGAGTTGACTGTACTAAAATGGCCCCCACAGTCACCAGATCTCAACCCAATAGACCTTATTCAGAGCAGCGCCATGACAGGTATGAAAGTGAGGCTGTGAGGGATAGACTTACCGTGTTTCCAATGGCATCCGCTGTAAAAAGCTGAATAAAGCTCCTAGATTACTTACAATTTTCCACAGCTTACATTGTCGGGAGTTTTTTGTCAACTGACATTTCTTGGAAAGATATTTTTCCAGTGTTTCATGAGCAGAACAGTCAGAAAACACATTAAATAACAGTACAGCCCATTGAAGAGATGCATGACTATCCCTCACAGCCTCGCTTTCATTCTCATTAAAAATCAAAGATGGCGCTGCCGTGAATAAGGTGTATAGAGCATCTTTGGGATGTGGTGGAACGGGAGCTTCGTGCCCTGGATGTGCATGCCACAAATCTTCATCAACTACAAGATGCTATCCTATCAATATGGGCCAACATTTCTAAAGAATGCTTTTCAAAAGAATTAAGGCAGTTCTGAAGGTGAAAGGGGGTCAAACACAGTATTAGTATGCTGTTCCTAATAATCCTTTACACACATATAACTGAATAAATAGGCATAATATAAGTAATATGCGTCTTTATCAATATACTGTTTTGTGCAATTAAAAATACCATTCAAAAGTTTGGGCTCAGTATGATTTTTGAAAGAGGTCTCTTATGGCTGCTGAAGATTCAGCTTTGCCATCACAGGAATAAATATCATTTTAAAATATATTACAATTAAAAACAGTTATTTTAAATTGTAATAATATTTTACTATGTTACTGCATTTTTTTATCCAATAAAATACCTTTTTCTTTTCTTCTTTTTCCATGAAAAATCTTACTGACCCCAAACTTTTGAATGGTATTGTATATTTTTTTTTTTAAATATCTGAAAATATATTGTTTGTATGGGTGGGTGTATATGGATAGGACAAGCTCCAAGCTCAAGGGTCTGACAACATTAAAAAAGGGGTGAATTTAATATTAATTAGTTTAAAATACTTTGTTCTTTTACTGCTGAGAAATGAAACTGAAATTTGAATGCGTATTTGAATACGTCGCCTAGTATGACAGCAACGCATTGTGAATAACAAATCCATTGTACAAATTTGTGTACAGAATATTTTTTTTATGTAATCCTTCATAGTCAGAGGCTGTTGTCCTCTTATGACACAACTTTTCATAGAGGTTATGGAAGGGCTGGGGATCTAATATGATCTACAAGGCAAAAATGTCAATCAATATGCTCTGAAAGGGACAGTGAACTAATATGATCATTGAGGAATAGTCAGTCAATACCATCTTCTTGCCTTGTCACACAGTTCTTGGCTGTACTCCTGTGATCTGGCTGCTGACGGCTGAGTTTAGGGGTGTGGAAAGTCTTTATTCAGCAGAGATGTCTAAGTCTATTTCCCCTGTATATCCCCAGATGCACCTTTACAGTGTGATTGATCAACTTCCTTCGTATACAGTAAGGTCCAAAAGTCCGAGACCACAAGGGAAAAGGCTTTGGGATTTTTAATAAATTGAAATATAATTTAATATGTTAAAGTTGACACGAAATGGCAGTGTTTTCTTCCCTATTGTGACGTATATCCAAGTGAAACGGCTTTTCAAAAAATGTAGGGAGGGACTTGACTTTGTTTTTTGGGAATTGATTGGATGGCTTTGGTTTGCTATTGCAGTGATGTCATGTGAGTGACAGCTTGTCCCGCCGTCACACCAGTAAATACGATTTTGATTGAAGATGATGAGGGACATGATGTGCACAGATAAATCTGCAATATTCCATTTTGATTTCATGCTGACTTTTGTATGCCTTGCCTTTCATTACATTTAAATACAAACATTCATTATTAATGATATTGTCAGCATAAAACATTTAATGAAAATTTAAATAGAAAAGTAAAATGAATTCCACAAGTGTTTGTGTAAAAAAAGATAAGAAACTTCAATGAAAACAAGAACACCAGACCATCACATGAGAACGTGGATCCATCATGCCTTGTTACCACTGTGCAGGCTGGTGGTGGTGGTGTAATGGTTTTCTTGGCACACTTTTTTTTTCACCAATTTTTTCTATTTATTTTCAGATTTAAACGTGACTTTAAATCCCAGAATCGTCCCATTAAATCCCCATTAATGAGACAGGATTATCATTTTACCAAGAGAGATGTCGTGATTGTGGATGTGAGAAAGGCTGACCTTTGAACAGTGTTCAGAATGACTTCCCTGCTGTGTCTCTCGCTGAACTGTGCCCTGCTAAAGAATAAATGAGATCTCTCTTTTCAATATGGTCCCTCTTCCTCAGTGAATTTCACTGTTCCAAGGATGTGTACAGATGGTTAATGGCGACGTGTCCCCTGAGTGTTCTCTCACTCTTCCTGTGTCGCTTGCTGCAAACATGATTTGAGAGAGATGGCGAGATATACTGTAAAGTGTAGCTCTCCGTCAAGCGCAGGATCGCAGCACTCTGATTAAAGTGAAATGAAAAAGAAAAATCTTGGGAGCGAATGTAGAGTTGGAGGGATGTTTGCATGGCAGAGAGTGAAATATCAGGATTCTGGTTTCAAGGTCTGTTATGTCCAAGATATAAAAGATTTGTTTGTGAGGATCATTAATTTCTCCATGAAATTAAGCCCTGATTTTCCCTATTCTGTGTCCAGTTTCCTCTTAGTTAAACGTTGTTGTGTTCATTATTCCTCCGCGACCGCCTTAGTTTTAGTTTGTGGATTAAATTTAAGCCCATGGGAATTATTGCCCCACATTCAAATACGATTTTCAAGAAAAAACAACAACTAATACCTGGGGAAAATCAATGCAGAACACGTTTACATAGGACATTTTCTACTTTTATATTTTTAGGTGAAACCGTTCTTGTCTATCAGTCATATAATGGAGGTCTATGGTCACCACCTCAAAGAGCATACACAGAGAAGTCCAAATTAAACATGATTTAATGACTCGTAAATGTAAGTACACATTGATGGCCTAAGATACGAAACGAGCGGTTTGTGTGAGAAAACAAACAGTATTTATATCGTTTTTACCTCTTGTAACCACAGCCACGTCCAAGTGATCTGAGGGTGCGCGTGCTTTGTGGCTGTGGTTACAAGAGGAAAAAACGAATAAAAACTGTTCATTTTCTCACACAAACCGCTCGTTTCGTGTCTTAAGCCATCAATGTGTACTTACATTTACGAGTCATTAAATCATGTTTAATTTGGACTTCTCTGTGCATGCTCTTTGAGGTGGTGACCATAGACCTGCATTATATATTCACATTCAAAGTGAACTATCCCTTTAACATCACTATATGCATAAAGCCATTTAGAAAAATGTGGGCACAATTGGGTTAAATAAAACCTTTTTGTTTTCTACTCTGTTGTGCATCATTATAGCCACAACGTGACACATTGACAGTCCAAGCAACTACTAGTCATCAAAAGTAAACTAAACAAGCCTAAATTTTGACTCATCTTGAGTGTTGAGGCACTCCAAAGCCCATAAAGTTACTCGAACCCTAAATGAGATACATGATAATCATTAAAGAGTTAATTTTCCCAAAATGACAATATTCTCACCCTCATGTCGTTCCTAACCCATAAGACTTGAAGATATTTTAAATGAAATCTGAGGCTTCTGTCCCTCCATTGACAATACATGCAACTACAAGTTGAGTTTCCTACTTAAAGTATTAATTTCTTTATTAATGAAGTATTAAGAAAGTCTGACCGCAAAACTTTTAAAAGCGCAGATTAAGGTAATAAGCTTTTTTTGTTGTTCAAATTATGACAATTCTTTACAGTGTAGTGCTATCTAAAATTTTGTGAAGACACTGAAATGAAGATTGCTTAGCTCAAAGCTGCATTTCAGAGGAAGATATCTACAGAGGAAAAACAGGAATTTCAAATGAGATAATATGTCAAAGAGAGCAGAACAAAAAAACACGCAAGATCAAAACAGATCATTTTCTGACTTCCTCCTTTCCTCCAGTGAGTGGAAGTACAGTCACTGCTGCACAACATGGGCATCAAGCCCTGAATATTTCAGCAAATGGCCCGTCACTAATTACATAAGAGTTACCCCTTCACTAATGGCTCACAGGGACTGTGATGTTTCTAGGCAGAGTCAGCACAACTGGCTTTCCATAAATATTTTGTGAAAGTCTTTTATAGCATCTGAATAACAGACTGATCTGGCGTTCTGTCGGCATCGTCTGACAGATGAAAAGAGTGTTTCCTCCAAAAATCTGATGTGTGCAGAAGTTCACATTCAAGCTGATGCCATCACTAAAATATGAAGTTTCACGTTCAATTGTGTGTGGTTGCGAATGATTTCAAAACATTACGGACGTGACTAGCTATAGTGAATCCTCTGGCCACGCTGGAAACTGTCTTACTCCCTTGTGAATATCTCACTTTACATTATGTGCAATTTTGCTATAAGGTTTTTGCTCGGTGACAGACTTGCTGTAAGCTTGATGTTGTAAATGTTTTATTGCATCGCTACTTCAGAGTTGGGTTGGCCAGATTTATCAATAATGTAGTGACATGAGGGGGTTAAGAGGGATTCCTCTTCCTTCAATTATACTGCATGCTTTTTGCATGTATACAAGCCAATTTTCATCTCTCTCTCTGTACACATGCATTGCAGGAAACCAATGATTCATACCATCCCCAAGATAAAATCGGTTAGTGTTTAGTATGGTGTGGCAAAAGACTCAGTTTTGGTCTCTGATTATTAAAATGTTTATATAGACATCAAAATGGCGGGCTTGAGCACATGCCCTTTTTTGTTCCTGGAGAGAAAGTGCCCTTTTTTGGGGTGTTTTTTTTTGTTTGAAAACCAATATATATTACTGTTTGCGCACAGTTTCCCTGTCAAACAAATATATTTATTGAATAGTGTATCTAAATATCGGATCAGGAGTTCAGCCCTTGTGAGCTCGCGCTGCTGCCGTTTGGATTTTGAGCCGATAAACAGTCCGTGAGGCGCGCGCGGTTCAAATGAGTTTCGTTCCGCTTTTGGCACATAAACATTATCGAACATTTTGACATTTATCGAACTCGATTGATATCGAGTATTGACGATACTGACTCCAACTTGATATCGTTTAATCGAGAAAAATTATATCGCGTTATTGAATGAATGAGCATATCAATTTAAGATGTAGCTAAATGTAATTGATGACCTTTTATGGAAAATCCTGACGTTTTTATGACTTTTTATGTCTAAAATTCATCTTATTAAAGTTAATGACTTACATTAAGAGTCTTTCCCCCTGAAATTTAGAAATCTAAATTGGTGAATTAGAAGAAATCTACAGATGCAAACAAATGGGGGCTAGTCGGTTTAAAACAAACTCCATATGTGGATTTTGAAGGTTTTATAATTTGATGACGATGATGATACAGTCCTCCCTCAAATGTGAAAGTCCATGTCACCATCAGGTGTATACTTGATTGAAACTACTGTAGGAGCATAGAAAACATGCACATTGAGGCATGGTTTCCTTTGCTGCTCTGTAAACCTATCAATACTAAGGACACCATGGTTTTTGTGTGAACTGATTATTTTGTAGACATCTTTTGAAAATGAAACAATTGCGTGAGTTTGAGGAAGATCAAAATTAATTAACTTTTTAAATATAGTTTTTAAAAAGTCAGAGTTGTGTTAAAATACTTTTTTGTTAAAAAAAAAGGTAAAGGTAAGAAGTGCCCTTTTTTTCACTCGTCTGTGCACGTCCCTGAAAGCAAAGGAACTGAAAATTGGAAAATGGATGATCAGAACACAATGGATTTTAAAAATAAATTCACCACCACACAGCGTTTATATAATAATTAATTTTTTATTGTTAAATTTGAGTCAAAATCAAGTACAAAGTAAAAAAAAAAACTAAAAAGATAAACATCTGCTTATTTAATATATCAATTTATATTTTAACTGATTGTACTGAATAACTACCCTTCTCATTTAGTCCAAATTCCCTTTATACAGTTGAAAATGATTGCATCACTGTATTAGAGTGTTAGTCTATGTTTGTCCCTTTTCATGTATGTTTGTTCGTTAACTCTTTTTTCAAGACCTAGTAACAGGAATACTAATATGTAACACAGCTAATTTCAGTTGTTCTTAGCCCTCATTTAAGGAAGAATGTTAATGGATCACAGTATACGTGTCATTATTAACCGATGTGATATGATAGGTCAAAAGTAAACAAAATGAACCTAGCCTAAACTTAGAAAGTTTAGAAAGACTCCACTTAGAAAGTCTTGAGGCACTGCAAAGTTCGTAAAGTTACCCGAATCCTGAGTAAAATACATGGGTAACACTTTACAATAAGGTTCAGTAACAATGAACATTACCACATTTATTAATCTTAGTTAACATCAACATTTACTAATACATTATTAAAAACAAAGGTTGTATTTGTTAACATTAGTCAATGCACTGTGAACTAACATGAACAAACAATGAACGGCTAGGTTTTTATTAACTAATATTAACAAAGATTAACTAATTGTTCATTGTTATTTAATACATTAACTACTGTTAACTAATGGACCTTATTGTAAAGTGTCACCAATACATGAGAAGTATCAAGGAGGTTACTGTATGTCATTCTACATTCTAGTGCAAATCTGTGTGGAAGTATTTCAAGAATAGTCCCACGATTTCTGTACTACAGTAAATGTAGTTGCTGGTTGTGCTACATGTTTGTCACTAAATTGCTGACTATCTTCTGCAGGACTTGGGTTCGCATACGGGTGGTTTCCAGGAC
Organism: Pimephales promelas; assembly: GCF_988280905.1. Classification (NCBI taxonomy): domain Eukaryota; kingdom Metazoa; phylum Chordata; class Actinopteri; order Cypriniformes; family Leuciscidae; genus Pimephales; species Pimephales promelas. The sequence continues at coordinate 33,277,559 of NC_142778.1, forward strand.
CTCCTCATGATTAGCCCTTTCATCGCTGTCGTAGTCAGTCACTACCTTGTTGGTAATTAGGGAGAGTCCAAACACGCGCATCCCACAGTGCCGAGCGATCACCACCTCTGGAACGGTACTCATACCTAATTACAGACAAACAAAACAGTCACCAAGGCTGCATTTATCAGCAACATTTATTATTATTATTATCAATGTTGAAAAAAGTTGTGCTGCTTAATATTTTTATGGAAACCGTGATACATATTTGGAATAAGGAAATTCAAAATAACAGTATTAATTTTAAATAGAAATGTTTTATAACATTATAAATGTCTTTGCGGTCACTTTTGACCAATTTAACACATCCTTGCTGAATTAAAAAATGTCAATTTCTTTCAAAGGAATTCTTAGTGACCAGTAACTTTCTATTTTCATTTAAAAATGAGTTTAAGGTCAAACATTAATGTGAATAATTTGCAGCAGAGGAGGAATATAAAGAAAAATAATATTATTATTTTATAAAATATATATTTTATATATAGAATATAAAGTAAAAACTACAATATGTATAAGTATTATTCATTTTGAAGTAATTTATCATTTATAATAATTTATGAATTTATATAATATCATTATACAATTTATAATAAGAGAGAACGAATTAAGAAATCATGGGAATGAATTCTTAATTCATGGCCCCTATATATTTTTGTCCGCATATCATGTTCAGGGCTCCGTAAATAAGTAATTTTTGTGAAAAACAATATAATAATAGGTCCCTGCTCTGTCCCTCTAAAACGGTCCTTGCTTGAAATGATGATATGGTTATGGTTTTCATCCTCAAGCGATTAATACATGCTCTAAGTCTTGCCCACTAATGACATTTTCTATAAAAGTGAAACGTACCCACAGCATCCGCCCCAAGCTGCTTTAAAACCTTGCATTCTGCAATTGTCTCATAGGACGGTCCAGCCAACATGCAGTAAACACCCTCGCGAAGAAAAGAGGCACAGCCCAGTTCTTGGGCAGTTTTCCTGGCCAACTGTTTCAAGCCTCTATCATAAGCATCAGACATGCAGGGAAAGCGCACTCCAAATCTACAGGGACGTAACACAAATGTCAGTGATCATTGCACTGGTTGCATAAATCCTTAGAGAAATGCAAGTAAGATTTCATTGCGAAGTCAATAGCAAAACCAAAGCTGAACTGTTAAAAACAAAGACGAAATAAAAAAGATATTGGTGTTAAAGTTTGAAATTAATTTTTGGTATGTTTAAGCTTACCTCAAGGGCATCCAAGATGTAGGTGTCTGTTTCCGCTGTATTTTCAATTTTTGTCAGTCATTTTTAGTTGTCTGTCAGTCTTATAATGGTAAAACGATATAAATACTGTTTGTTTTCTCACACAAACCGCTCGTTTCGTATCTTAGGCCATCAATTACATTTAGGAGTCATTAAATCATGTTTAATTTGGACTTCTCTGTGCATGCTCTTTGAGGTGGTGACCATAGACCTCCATTATATGACTGACAGGAACGGTTTGACCTAAAAATATCAAAATTGAAACTACTGTGGAAACAAAGACACCTACATCTTGGATGCCCTTGAGGTAAGCTAAAACATACCAAAAATTAATTTCAAAGTGAACTATCCCTTTAATTAGCCAAATCTATTTAAATAAAACATATCTCAATATACTAAATAGCAATTCACCTTTCCTCATTGCGTCCACACAGGGGATTTTGCCCGGCAAATCCAGGCATATTGATATGATCTTTGATGAGCATGATGTCACCCACTTCAAATTCAGAATTGAGCCCTCCAGCAGCATTGGTCACAATCAGGGTCTCAATCCCGAGAAGGAAAAACACTCTTACTGGATAGGTGACCTAAAACAGAAGGAGAAACCCATGAGATTTAGAGCTGCTTTGACAAACTGTTCTCATCTTTATGAAACAGGAAATTAAAGACTGAAATCTGAATTGATATATATGGTTAATATGCAGTTATCAAAACTATATAGTAGTTTAACTGTATTTCCCCCTCCCTCAGCTTTGTCTAAATTGTCCATTTTAAAAGAAATATATTCACTACTAGACTAAAACTACATTTTAATTGATTTCCTCATGTGCATTGAATTAAGAAATAAGAAAAAAAGATATGACTGCTATTTTTACAACCCCAGGCAAGAATACGTACAACTATTTTAATCACTCATACTGAAGAATCATAAATCATAATGCCATGCAGTATTTCATTTGGCTCCTGCAAGAAAGAGTAAGCACTGTTTGTGTCTTTCTGAGTTTTTTTTTTTTTTTTAACTTGATCACAGATGCTGTGTGTTGTAAAAGTTTATAGGAGGCGATTGGGTCAGTTGTCAAATGTTAACTATTCTCTGTTATACTTAAATTGCTGATATCAGCACAGAGAAGTCAATGGTTAAGTACAGAATAACCCCTGTGTTAGTGTTGTGGTATATTATTGCTAAAGGAAAAGAAAAACTGAGATGATTCTTGACTTATTCGAGGATTCTTTTAATTATCAACTAACAATGTGTGATTGATTTTCTATCCAGCATGTGCTGGTTTTGTTTAATGCTCATACTTTTAAGATTTTAAAAATGATACTTACCGTGGCAACGTTATAGCCCTCGTAGAAATGGAAACGGCCTTGCATGCAAACACACTGCTTCCCATTCAGCTCTCCGAACACAAGCTGACCTTTATGTCCTTGCACTGAAGAGACATGCGGGTGTGTATTTTTAATGTTTGTTAATGCACTGTCTTTTATATATTTTTTAATAGTCGATTAATAGAATGTGAAACAATACTCTCTGAATGGGTTATGGATGATACATGTGAATTTAGCAATCTGTCTCCTACCTGTGCTGTGGGGAAAGCGCGGGATTTTGTCGTAAGGAAACACATTTTTGTTCTCCAGCAGGTCAGCCAATCCACCGAGTCCTGAACCACAGATAATTGCCACTTTGGGCCTGATGTCTGTGTTAGCAAGCAGCCAGTCTGATGTTTCTTTGTACTCCTCATAGCTGTAGCTAGATGGACACAAAAGATTGTTTTGTTGCTTAATATTTTTTTGGTGGGGCTGGTGTCACAATAAAATGCCACACTGTTGGAAAACATCTGACTAACCTGCCTATGCAACATAACTTGGTTATGAAATATGAAGGTGTGGGAAGTGCAATGACCCAGTCTATTTGCTTTGAGAGTGAGGACAAATCAGCTGACAGCAGCATTCGGAAGTACATACACTACAGTAAAATAAGGTTTTGTTTTTTATGTTGTATTTATTTTATTATATTATTATCCCTGTCATTTGTTATCTCTTCTAAATAGTCATGTTTCTTACCATACAAAGCTAATGGACGGTCAGTTGAGAGTAAGTCCATTTCTGAGGTAGGCCTAACTATTATTATGCAAATCAAAATGGTCTATGTGCTCACCATGTTTTTTTAGCTGGATACAACTATCAAAGCATGCCATGGTATGTTTATTTGTCGCAAAATATAAAGAGCATAGGCCAAATAACAGGGTTTTCAAGTCTCGCGCGTGTATTTCTCACGACAACCAAGTTGTCCTGCAAGCTTTAACCTATATAATGTTCAATACGAGGCGCAAGCTCATAAAGTGAAGTTTCCTGCCGTCAGCACGCATCTCCATAGACATCATATATAATATCTATGCGTATCTCTGGACCTTTTTTACTGTCTATGATCTCGTTCGTTACTAGGAAACATAAAAATGCGCAAACACGCGGAAGTTGACGGAACATTCTCGGGCCACCGTAACCAACAACATCGCGTGAACACGTGATGGAGGAGAAGGCATTATAGCCCAAAACTGCTTTGCAACCAGGCCAGAAGCTTTGGCTCAGTTTACGTTATCTGAAACTAATCTATTAAAGCAGAGTGCTCTGTGTAATATTTTATATCCTGTCAAAACATAGGCTACATTAATCATTGCATTTTTCAAAGATGTTAGGGAAAAACAAAAATATAATTTAGCATTCTCATTTTTGTATTTGTAATTTTAAAATATAATATTAAAGAGTATATTTCTGGTTAATTGTGAACAATGGATAAAATTTGAGGGCGGGGCTCCATTGGGGCTCCTCCCCTAACCGCATTTAATCTCACTCCAAGCATTTGATAAAACTTGAGAACCAAGAAATAGCATTCTACATTACATTTTGGAAAATGTTGAAAGTTACTTGTCATTTAAAACATATAGTACAATAACAATTGAAGGGAAACAGATTATTACATATTTCAATTGTAGAGAGAGAGAAGTTTGTGTCATGGCTTTTGTGTTAAAAGCCATGTTTTAATTTTTTTTTTTCAAATTGAAACTGATATATATTTTGAGTCTCTTAAATGGGTTAAAAATAAGAAAGCTATGTCAGTAACTGAAAAATGTTCAAGTGAAAATTATGAAAATATATCTCTTTTTATAGATAATGAAGTTTGTAAGTCTGTCTATTTAAAATGTAGCCTATTATTATTTTGATTGACTTTTTTATTCTATTTATTTTTTTTTCAATTAGTTTTTATTCTGATGTTTATTTTTTTTTTTTTTTTGCGGTATAATATTTGTTTACGAACTGTGGTGCTTGTATGTTTGTAACTTGCATTCTAATAATAAAAAAAGAAATTACTTACGCTTTTCAGTAGACAGTTAAATATTCACTTTCTGTCTTTATGCAGTTACTCGAAATGACAATGCAAGTTATAGGAAGCAACCACAGAATGCTTCCTGGTTCTCAAAAAAGTGTCTGTCATTATTTAACTATACTTTCACTATAATCTGAATTATTTTATAGTCTTTTAAAACTGGAAAGAAAAAAAGACAAACAGTAGGCCCATCCTAACTAAATTGCTTGCATAGTTGGACTGCCAACATTTATGATCAGAAAGCCTTTCATAGCTGTTGGGCACGAGGTAACAAGAATCATATTGACTAGGAACCATAGGAAGAGCTCAATGGCCGAGCTGTAAGCATGCGCTGTCCGTGGTGCTGCAGGGCGTTGCGGGATCAGCACTTTCCATTCAGAGAGCTGAGCTTCAAACACAGGCTACGTGACAATGCTCAGTGAGAATGCACAATAGGCCTCTTATTTTACAGGTCTGCCTTTCTTTTTTTTTCTTTTTTTTTGAAAGTTTTGCCAACTGAACAGCCATGTCCTCATTTTTGGACTGTGTTCATTGCTGTTTTTTTCAGGTTTAATAGTGCAGCCTGTCTCTTTAAGAGCTGCGTATTATTCTGAGCGCATCCACTAAAGCTGAATAGGAGGATTCTGGTTACGTAACCATAATCACAAGTACAAGTAGCCTAGCTGATTTTATAGATAGCTTATGTTATTTGAAATGTTGAATTTCATTCAAGCATCAAATCGACAACAAATGATTTATTTTTCCACAGTAGAATTAGAAGGCGCATAGTGGAAGAAATATGGGTAGCCTAAATAAAGCTATCGCCGTCCAAACAGTCAGGACAGAGACTGCCTGAATGTAAATCATACAGGTTTATTTAAAATGATGTGCCATTTACTTCAGGTTGATCTATGATATGAAGTCTTGTTTGATAAGGGATAGAAATTTAAAGCGACAGTTGTCATGGCGTCTTCTCACGAATGTAATAACATATTTTTCTTCTCACTAAGATTTCATAAAAGCATTCTGATATGATGTAGGAGATTTATTTGGCAGGTGTGGCGTTCATTCGTGTTTCTCCTTACCTGCATTCGCTGGATGTTGACATGTCCGCAGCGGCTGGTTACTAAGCAGGATATTGTCGGGACGATGCGAGCAATAATACAGAACAACCTGAGCGAGAGGTCAAACACACGACGGTCTCGAGGGTTGACGTGACGAAAGAGGAGTCGCTCTTAAAAGTCGTTTCTTAAACCGTGCCCGTTGTACTAATCCAATTTTCTGTCAGAATGGGCCGCTCACTGACCCGCAGTTAAAGAGTCTTGAGAACTGTCAACCTGCCAGGACCAGCACAGCAGTGTTGTGGTGCATCACAGCATGGTAACTAATGTGCTTCTTTGTAGTTGAACTCAAGTGTCCAGGGTAACGGTTAAAGTGCATTTTGTCACGAGCAGAGATTATGCATGTACAAAAATAATAAAAAATAACAGCAAGACTTTGCCACAGCCTCATCTGCACATACAAATAAATAAAAGGTTCTATTGGCAATGATGTAAGAACCTATAACATTCCAAGTTCATCACTGGTTCTACTTGGGTTAACAAATGGTTCTTTAGAGTTTAGAAGAAGCTTTTGATGTTTTATTATGCCTTCTTCAGATAAGTGTATTGGTTTCTAGACTGTAGACATTGAGGGGACATTGATCAGTCAAATTAGCTATCGACCAATTTGGGTTTTTCAGTGAATAATTCTTAAATTGTTGCCCTTCCAGAATATGTGATGCTTTAAACCACTTTTTGGATATGTTTTAAATAACAGAGTATGTGGTTTAAAAAGGGTAGCTTCAGTCAAAATTAAAATACATATAAAATAAAGAACATTCATGTAAAAAATAAAGAAATGTATTCAATTCTTTGCTTGTTCAGTCATGCATTAGGCATGCTATGGGCTCTATGCATGGCGGTATTTCCGGTGAAGGTCTAAAGGATGCTGGATTACTTAATTTGCAAGTTTCTTAAAAAAAGATTCCATGATTTTAGGCAGTTTTCATTGTTAATGTGGTGTAGCTACTCCTGAGCACCTCAATATGAATGTAAAGTGTAAAATCAAATGTTGTTCAGTGATATTTTCTTTGTCATTGTTCTTTGACATTCCATTATGCTATCTCATACAGTCTACACTTTGCAGTTCTTTCAGATTTTAATCAAAATACGAGCACAAGGGAAAGGAACACTTTGTTTGTGGTTTTGAAGTTTCCATGGTACCATATGGCATGGTACAGATATCCTCAGCAACTGGTTGGGCCCCAAACTCACAGCGAATCCCAGTGCTTCTTTCTTTGCACACGCGCACCAATCAGAGAACTGTTTACTGAGAACGTCCAGTACCCCGCCGCCGCCGCTATGGTAACCACCAAGCTCATAGTTGAGAAGTGTGACGTTGGGCTGGCGGAAGAGCCTTCACAAGAAATTAGCTGGGATTTTAAATTAATTTCTTTTTTATTACTATTATTTAAACACTTAGTTTGTAATGACGTTATGTTGTTATTTTACCAAAATAAAACTTTAAACGTCCTGGACGTTTTATAAACGATAAACACAACTTTATCAAACAATCGACCTAACGTACGAATGGAGTCTAGTCATCTGCTTCTCGGTTAAACATTTCTCGTATGTTTCGCTTGTTATCGACAATCACGAAAGAAACCAGATATTTCTGCCATTAACATCTTATTTCAAGTTTCTACAAAAAGCGCGAGTAACTTGCGTTTGTTTCAAAATGCCAGTCTCGAATGTCCAAGCATCTCAGTCAAACCTCCGCAGTTCACGCGAGAAGATGCCAGCGGGATTCAAAACAAAAGTAGTGGCTCCCCGAAATCCCAAGCTGGTGAAACGGGAGACCGTAAAGACAGTAAAGGTGAGCACTTTAATATATCTCAATACTTTTCTTTTTTTCACTTTGTTTGTAAAGCAATTAAATCTCTGCCTCCAAACGAGCACTAACTTACTATCAGTAACTAAGCTACTATTACTGCTTTTAAACTAACGTTACTCACAAAACTTACAACACACTAGACTTCTGATAGCCTACTTTTACTAGGACACCTTAAAGGCTATATGTTTTATATAACAAAACTAGTTATTAAAAGTGAACCACATCCTACTCAACATTTTTGGTATTACATTTTGATGTTCCTTTTTTGATTGACAGTTGGTTGATTAAAAGTGGATAATTGTTGACAAACACAAAAATGGAACAATCTGTAAAAACCTGTTCATTGTCACTGGCCACTTTATTAGATCCACCTTGCTAGTATTGAGTTGGACCCCCTTTTGCCTTTCCTTGATTCTTTTTTGTATAGATTCAACAAGGTGCTAGAAAAATTCCTCAGAGATTTTGGTCCATATTGACATGAAAGCATCACACAGTTGCTCCAGAATTGTCTGATCGGCTGCACATCCATAATGTGAATCTCCCTGTTCCACATCCCAAAGCAAAGTGGACTCATTGTCATGTTCAAAAAAAAAAAAATAGTTTGAGATGACTTGAGCTTTGTGACAAGTCATCAGAAGGGGTTGACATGGTCAGCTATAATACTCAGGTAGGCTGTTGCGTTTAAACAATGCTCAATTGGTATTAAGGGTCCCAATGTGCGCCAATATCCTCACTATTACACCACAAGCAGCCTGAACCGTTGATACGGCAGGATGGATTTATGCTTTCATGTTGTTTACACCAAATTCTGACTCTACCATCTGAATTTCCAATCTTCTACGATCCAATTATGGTGAGCGCGTGTAAATTGTAGCCTCAGTTTCCTGTTCGGCTGACAGGTTTGGCACCCGGTGTGTTCTTCTGCTGCTGTAACCCATCTGCTTCAAGGTTCGATAAGTTGTTGAGTTTAGAGACGCTCTTCTGCAGACCTCTGTTGTCTTTTGCCTTTCTTTCAGCTCAAACCAGTCATTCTCTTCTGATCTCTGGCATCAACTAGGAATTTTTGCCCACAGAACTACCGATCACTGGATATTTTCTCTTTTTCGGCCCATTCTCTGTAAACCCTCGAGATGGTTGTGCGTGAAAATCCTAGTAGATCTGCAGTTTCTGAAATACTCGTTCATTCCAGCCCGCCACATTCAAGGTCATTTAAATCAACTTTCTGATGCACAGTTTGAACTTCAGCAGATTATCTTGACCATGTCTACATGTCTAAATGCATTGAGTTGAATTAAATATGAATTAAATAAATTAAATATTTGCGTTAATGAGCAGTCGAAAAGACAGACCCAATAAAGCACCCGGTGAATGTATATCTGCTGTACCATGTATGTGTAATCACTTTTTGGGATGGTACTTACTGTAATGTCTCTCTTTTATCTTTGTTTGTCACTTAGACTTTATCAGTGTATGTGTGATTAAAGAGTGTCTGATTGTCAATGTATTGCAATATAAAACACAAACAAACACACAGCTTTACATAGATATAATTTATGGAAAGAACATAGGAAAATATATCAAATGTAAAAATTCCTATGTAAATAAATATATAGGGTATATATGTATATGCATATATAAAATATATAAATGCACTCATAACAGTCTGAAATGTCTTTCCAGCTGATTCCATCAGTATATGCTCGAGAAATGTGCCAGACTACAGAGGAGCGATTATCAAACACTTACGAGGTGCACCCGCCCCGTATTCTGGAACTCTTGGACATGAGTGAGGCCACACATCACAAGGTAAAATACCATCATTCTAATATGCTCAGCTCCAGCACTTAATTAACTAGTTTGCTCCTCTACATCACTGGTCCCAAGTATCTAAGTAGCAACATTTTCAAAGTTGATTAAGGACATCATTATTATAGTTTCTCTCTGGGGAGATACTAGAGGCTTTTAATTTGTATAGCAATAGACCTTCAGAGCAGCATCATGACAGGTTTGAAAGCGAGGCTGTGAGGGAAAGACTTACCGTGTTTTCAATTTCAGTTTTTTTTTTCTACTGAAATTTCTTGGAAAGACATTTTTGCATTGTTTCATCAGCAGAACAATTAAAAAAGCACATTAAATGGCAGTACAACCCACTAAAGCTCACTGGCAGTACAACCCACATTCATTCCAGTTAAAAATCAAAGATGGCGCTGCTGTGAATAAGGTCTATGGCAATTGTTTACAGTACCTTTATACGGTAAAGTAAGGACATTCCCTAGTTCGGTGGTCAAAAATGCCTTTGAGTTCTCACTTGTTATTATCTATGAATTTAAAAACAAGAACAATATTTTTTTAATTATTATTTATTATTATAATAAATATTATATAATATTATTATAATAAATAATTATTATAATGCCTGTATTAAAACCCTGACTGTTTTTAATACAATTCACTAAAAATCACACTATGAAAAATAGTAATTAGTAACTATTGCAAAAATCAAATAAAAGCAGTATTATATCGTAAAAGAATGAATGAATTTACACAATAAACACATTACAAAATTAATGAATATAAATTTAACAATTTTTTTACATTCTTTTTTTTTTGTATTTAATAATTTTCATCATTGTTTTATGTTTTTGCTTTTGGAAATGGATCTTTACCGTCCCTCATTATTAGGCTTATTATTTAGCATTTTTGGCTCATTATGAGCAGAATGTATGTGGTTTCTGCAAATGTAACTGTTGCAAGTGTAAATGCTTAGTTGATTGTTGTTTTATTATTCATACATATTAGGGCATACTTTCACCCATGTGGTATAGTTAAGATATGTGTGGGAATTGCTGCATTGTGACACTCAATAGAATGTGAGATAAACTAGATGTGACAGATGTAATGAAAATTTTCTCAATAACGAAAACAAGAAATATAAAGAATATTGTTTTTCTCCCTTAACACCCCATTGTTTTAAATGAGCTTATTTCACATTAAAGTTGTAAGGGAGCCATATCCTACATTTAAAATTGAATTAGATATCTTCTAAGAGTTTGATTTTAACTTGATTTGCTTTTTATAGTTTTCCTCATTAGATTTGGACCAGGCCATGTTCCAGCCGTACCCGTCTGAGATTGTGTTCCAAAACTACTCAGCATTTAAGACTTACAAGGTGCCTTTAGAGCTGCGGAACAGTGACAAGGTGACTTTCATGCATCTGAATTGACCATACAGTGTGTTATATAACATACACTAAATATATATTTTTTTAAAATAACAATGTTTAGTACATTTAGGTGTATTTGTCTTTATACGTGTAGATGATGATCTTGTTCATTTTCATTTGTAATGATCACTGGCTTGACATGGACATGTTCCTGACTATTGCAGGTTCCTCGACTGGTAAAGGTGATCGAAGAAGACTCACTGTATTTTAAAGTGGTCAGCCCATTAGATGCTAGTAAGAAAGTGGCCCCAGGAATGGCATCTACATTCACCATTTTATTTACTCCACAAGAGAACAAGGTAAAATGTATACCAAACATCTGCAACTGACACTTGGTAGTGTACTAATGGGCACGTTTGCTTGTAAATCAATGAACGGACCAAAGAAATGCAACCCAATGTGGGAAATAAACTTCAATGTCAAGTTTTATTTTAATGTTTAACTTATCTTTGAGAAATCTGAGAGAGTACTTTGGTAAGCACGGGGCAATGGAGGCTTAGTGTTTCCACCACAGCCACTCATCGGCCCATTAGTGGCTCATTTGCAGTCTCCAATGTGACCTGCTAATCTATTTTGGCTAATCTATTTCTTAATACTGTCATTCAAATAAAGTCATTTCAAATTGAGCCGTCAGAGAAGGACAGAGGGTCTTTTTTGCATGTAATTATTATGGATTAACTCCTCAATGTAATAATTCCTAAATTCTGGGGTTTATTTAAATTAGGATTGATTAAAGAAACCATATGTACCAGATGTATAGTACCATATTGTATTTAGTTGTTTTTTAAATCCTTGTCTTCTTCAAGGCTTTATCTTCGTCTATGTGTCGCCACTGACTTTCAGATGCTTGTAATTGTAGGATTACATTCACAGACTCCTCTGTGTGACTGAACGTGAGAAGTTTGAAGTACCCATCCGTGCAATTGGTCCCCGTGCCATCTTGGACTTCCCAGATAGTCTGCATTTCCAAGTTTGTCCAGTCAAGTGCCTGTCCCAGAGAACTTTGCTTGTGCGGAACATAGGAAATTGTGAAGCTAAATTCCAGCTCAGCACACGCAGGTAAAAGAGGAGTGACATTGTGGTGTGTAAATGATTTAATTTATTGATTTATGACCGACACTTTCTTTTTATGATTGCATCTATATTCCCCACAGCCCATTTTCTGTAGAACCATCTGTAGGTACTCTTGATGTTGGTCAAAGCATGCAAGTTACCGTTGAGTTCTTGCCAAAAACCACTGGGGATCACAGGCAGGTTTTGCTGCTGCATTACCATTCAGGTACTTACTGTTAATTACTTCAACACAATTTGCTCTTCCTACAAGCTCCTCCTCTGCAACACACTGCTATATGTCACTACTGATTTCCACATGCACCCGCTTGCGTCCTACTCAGCAGGTGTAAATGATCTTAATCTTAGCCTTCATCGTTAATGTCTGTTCATCTTTATATTTTCTAATTATTCTCTACTGAGAAGAGCTTTAATATTCTTTGCTCTTTTCACCACCCACACATTTACTGCTCAGAAAATAATGTAGATGCCATTTTAAAGTAAATTTAGGCTGAAAAACATCACATTGACTCATTGACTAGCCCAATTGCATTGTTTTTTTTTTTTTGAGGCAATATATTCCCATGACTTTCCTCACGGTTTTGTGAAATTGAATATATTATTATTTTGGTGTTGATTACCCTGAGGTTATTATGATTAAAACGCATCAGTTATTTCTGTTCTATTTGAGCTTGAATATTTTGTCTTTGTTCTTTCAAAGGTGCTTTTAGGGGAATTGCTATATTAATAAATCATAGAAACAGTATTTTTTTTTAGCCTGAAATGGTGCGGGTGCCTGGTTAATCTTATAACACACCTCTAAAAATTGTCATTTTGTAATGATTTTGTAATTGTCAATTTGTAACTCAACATCCAATAGTTGATTTGTTGTTAGGATTCATTTGATTACATCTTAATGCTGAAGCACTGTTTTACCTGAATCAGCTGTACAGTAGGTGGATATGCAGTATTTATAGACAAGATGGTGCTAAGAAATTATTAATTAAAGATCATGTGCATGGCTAAGAGGGTGTGTTTAAACCGACATACTAGTGTGTGCATGAATTATTGTCTGTTTGAATGTGCTTGTGTATTTCAACATGTAGTTCAGCATGTGGTTTAGTTATATGTGTGTGTGGTTTGTGCAGGTGCTCTGCCTGTCTCGATGAATAAACACACAGGTCTGCTGAAGGCCATCGGCATTAACTTTTTAATATGCATTCTGATCTAAAAATACCACTTTGCGCCTATCAGGGGAGTATCATTTTTAATTTAGCGCCTTTTCCTGTCTCCTCCTCATTTATGTTTAACGTGAAGCTGCTTTGGAGCATGTCTTCATTGGTTTGGTTCTGGGGTTGGCAGAAACATCTCCCTGCAGTCCCAGTTTTATCTCTGATAAGCACAGAGACCTCTCTTAAGTCTCTAAAGGTGGTCTCTCTGTGCGATGTATTTCATAGGGCTGAAGTTTGAGAGTCATTTTTCTTTTCAGTACAAGCCAAACCTGATAGTGTTAATTCTTAAGATATTTTGGGCATTGTAAAAGAGTTTCTGTTATTGATGGTTTTGTGGTTGCTAATGTGCTATAGAGGATCTTGTGGGTAGGTTGTAGGATTTGTTCATTGAATCACTGTAGCTGTGCTTATGTCAGTTCAGTGAAAAAAAACACAAAGTATGTTCCTATTTATTTTGTTAATTTTACTTAAAGGTACACCATGTAACTTTTGGCCCTTTAGCCAAAAAACTGCAGGTGTTTTGTGGAAGAACATTGTTTTGGTTGTGCTTAGGCTCTGCGTGACAGCAGATGAATATGTTTATTCTACTGCTCATAAAACATTCACTAGCCTACTAGGCTTAAGAGATCTAAGCAGTTTAGATGGAAAGGATCTCAAGCTGAGTAGCTGAAGACGTTACTGTAGCTCTACCCATTAATTCACATGGTATTACCTTGAAATTAAATTCCAGCACAGTGCTACAACAACCATGAAATAAAAACAGTATAAAATACCTTACCTCACCTGATGAGACATTAAAAAAGTTATCTCCGCATCACTATTTCAACATTTGAAATCCCTCAGTTCTTGCCAATGTTGATTCTCGTTTTATTACGAGCTCTGTCATGTTGACTATCCTCTTTTCAACTTCCCCAGAGGTTTGAGATTAAGCGTGCCCTATGTCAACCTTTCTCACACGTTGTGACAACTAACCTAGGCCATTCCCACACCATACATGCGTCAAAATAGATGGACCACCTTTTCTCTATTTACAGATATGACAAGACACACGCATGGGCAAGTGATGTATGTATGCAATTTCCCATGAAAACCATCCTGTCAGGTTTAAAATATAAACACTTATAATAGGCTTACCATGGGATTTATGATTTATTCTTCTTCCTCTAGTGTGTTTTCCACAAGTGTGGAATCTGCTCTCAGATATTGCATTTTTCACAGTAAAGTGCCCCGTTTGTGTATAATTTGGTGATCTTTATCTGCTTTGATTCTATCCTGCCATCTTTGCTTTGGCCGTCAACGTGGCCATTTCCCATCCACCTTGTTTCCTACCGGTACGCTTTCGTATTAAATACAAGATATTCCTCATCACATTCAAAGCACTCCATGGTCTTGCCCCCCCCTATATTTCTGATCTAATCCATACCTAAACTTAGATTCTCTGATACTGGTCCAACTCTCTGGAATTCCCCAACACTTCCGCAACCTTTCATCATTACACACGATTTCAAAACCCACCTTAACCTGACCACTGACTCTATGATCTGATTTCTATGTTTATATACCACTATCTATAATGTTATCCATCTCAATTTATTTGTATTGTTTCTATGTCATGTTTATTTGTACTCTATTGTAAAGATACCTTGAGTTTTCTGAAAGGCACCATGTAAAATAAATGTATTATTATTATGAAGTGGTTGGCGGTGTCGAACGTGCCAATACCATTGAAGATTTGCTGCATGTTCTCTGTAATTGCTGTAATTGTATCATTACAGCAGTGGTTAAGGAGAGACACACCAGTAATCCAGCGGCGCATCTCTTTAATGGGAGAGAGTGGCTTACCAGCATTCGACTCAATACAGCGCAAATGTACGTTCTGCTGTACGACTTGAGACGGATTGGTATGCATTTATCACATAGAACGCCAGTGATGACTTTCCTGTGAATCCAGTTCACACTCCCATGCACTTCATTATTGAGATCACAGTCAATTTGCAGGCGCAATCCTAGGTACTTAAAGCTGGTTGTCTTCATCAGGGCTTGCCACTAACCAGGATGTTGCCATCAGAAGGATTGGTTTCCAAATATTCTGTTTTCTTGATGTTTGATTACTGTGACAATTAATTATTGTGGTCCAGTTGGTTGGTATATGGCCAAAGTCGACATTTCTAGATATTCAATCGTGGTGACATGACATGCAGCTTCTTCAACTTCCAAAAATCCACTGGCAGATCGGTAAAGCCTGGGCCTTCATGCTATCAATGGCTTTCGCAACTTCTTCAGTTGTAACAACATTTGGGATGCCTTCAGGAACCAGAGAATGTAGGAATTCGATGTTGGATATCTCCTTGAAATAGTGTCAGCATTACAAGATCATCCTCATCGACCATCCTCGTCTTTTACGCAAATATATTGTTCAATATCTTGTGCCCTTTGGTGCTACAGTAGTTTTCGCTAGTCGGTAGATGATATTGACTTTGTGTTGTAGAGCTTCAGGGAATGTCCCTGGAATTTGTTTATAATTCTCTTCGACTAAAGAGAGCTCTGGATGAAGGAATCAAAAAATGATTATTAGTTTTATTTAATTAATTAATTAGTCTTGCATGGCTGACACCACCATCGGCGTATGAATGGGTGAATGTGAGGTAATGTGGTGGCCATTGGGTCTGTGAAAGTGCTAAATAAATGCAGTCCATTTACCATTTTTTATTTAAATCTTTGACCTCAAGGTTATAGTTTTTCAGTCAGTCACCAAACAATTTCCTTTACTCATGATGAGCTCAGATCTAAAGTTTAATGTCCATGTTACTTATTGACAACCAGCCGACATGTTTAATATAAAGATCTAAGGTGCAATCTGGGGCTGTTTTCAACTGCACTGTTCTGTCTTTCCATTTATAATGGACTACAAAGCTAAAGAGATATCGATGCCCATGTAGTCTCTCTGAAACCATAATGTGTTTAATTACCAATAGCTGGAAGTAAGTAGATACAATATCTCTTCTATCTCCTCTTACTTAACTGTCCTAGATTTTCAAATACCTCCCAGCTGTTTTGCTTCGTATCATCTGCCTTATCTAGGCTGCAGAGTTTGCCCATTGACTCTAAAATATGTATAAGGAGCCAAAAAGCCCCGGGTAGCAGTGCAGCAGTGGGGAAGAGGGAATCCTTCCGACTAGTACACACTCAGTGTGACTGTTTCTTATTCAGTGAAAGCCATTTCCTTTCAAGGGACACTAGGATATCCCTCCTATCATTTCTGCCTGTAAATAGGGAAAGCATGCATGGAACTTCAGCATGACAAATAGTTTGTTTCATATACGATATGGTAAAGTGTGTATCTCATTTCTTATATTTCCCGTTACAAATGGCAGTGCGACGCATCACCCATGGCTTGTTTGCTATTAACGGCGTTCATATAGAAACAAAATCTCATTATCGTGGCATTCAGAGACAAGAGATACAGTGGGAGCTGTAAGCATCGAGGTCTGTTTAAATGGCAACATCGAGGCTAATGGAAAAAACGGTATTATACTCGCGAATAAAAACATGGAGCACCAAAGCAAAACAAACACATCAGCTTCGTTGCATGGGTCACAGGTCACGTTTTCCATTCTGTCTACAGTATATCAATCTCTCTCTTTCCCTCCCCTATTCAATAGTCTGTCTTCTGCTCGGACAGCATAACACAATGCATACAAAACATGTCATGAAAATAAACAAGATAATTACTGCTGTTTATTGAATGAATTGCTAAAGTGCATTGTGCTGTAAGAATAAAATAAATGAACTGCTTCCTTAGAAATGCCACAGGATCGCTGGCGTTTTTGTTCAGTGTAAGTCTAATTAAGGTTTGACAGGTTAATTTTTGTACAAGACTTTCAAAAAGAACTCTGTTTCTTAGGGTGTTTTCAGACCTGGTGATATTTGCTTTGTTTCAAAACAAGGATTAAAATTGTTTCAGTATTGCAATTTCTTCTGGGATCGGTTTGCTTTCACAAGTCACTTGCGAGTAAACCGTGCACACTTACGCCTGGTTCAGATTACACGATTTTTTTTACTGTTACGATAGTCACTGTGTCAGATTACGTGATTTTGACTCCTAAAATCGTGTCGTGGACAAGACATATGTCAGACTACACGTTGCTTCCTGACCAGTCATCGCATGCCGTCTTTAACACGTGCGTGATGTCATCGAGAATGCGAAACTAGTAGCGAGTGACTTCCGGGAAACGAATGTAAACAAACAATGGATTCCTGGATTGTCAATCCTCCAAAGAGAACTTGAGGTAAAATATTGTTTTCTTATATATTTTTACTTTTAGTTTTTAACGTTAGCACCATCGTCTATCTTTCGTTTCGCCATTTTTGAAAGTTGTGTACGGAAAAGCTTCTGTGCTCCTATTGGTCAACCTCATACATGTGACGGAACCGTCGTGGACGACCGTTAAAAAAAATTAAACATGCTAGTCTTTTTCTCGTGATGTCGTGAAGCATCGCAGACACGACATAGGTTGTCGCCCACAATGATGATACGATCGAATCTTGCGTCCCGACGCCCGTTGTCGTTTACGAATCTCCACGACACCCTACGTCAAACAGATCGTGCCAAAATCGGGCTAAAATCGTGTAATCTGAACCAGGCATTAGAGTGGACACTTTTTATGTTCCTAGATTCCGCACATTGATCATTTTATTTTTTAGTGTTTTGGACAGTTCCCATCTACATGTTTGTTCGACCAAATTTCAATCAGGCATCTCACTTCGTCTTTGCAGGTTGAAACAATTCATATAGAGACAACAAACACTGCTATTATACATTGTGATACAGCTTGGTTTGTTGGTCCATTGGGTTGGATTGCTTTTCTCACCACAAGCGAATCACTCCATAGTTCGGTTTTAGATTTGAGCATGATTGCCATGTTCATATATGTTCATAAGGTACAAAACGCACCAGGTTCGGAAACAAATGCTCCAATTAAGCCAGATGTAAAAAAAAAAAGCCCTTATTGTATGTTTGTGTCATCTCAGATTTAGGAGGGCCAAATGTGTATCTATATTAAACTCTATGATATAAGCAGACCACTTTCCTCATCAAGAAGTAGAACACCCCCTATCTTAGCAGGCTTTTTAGAGTGCACTTAAGAGTGAGCTGATGAAGACATCTCACACACACAATCTCCAGCTCAATGAAAGCTTTCCTCATTTCCCATTCTTCTCCCCTCCCCTCCCTACTGAAGAGATCCCACTATCCGTCAGCCTGCTGGCAGATGCAGTGTCCCATCAAAGACACAATTTCCTTTGCTCTTTTTCTCTCTCTTAAAGCTTCATGCATAGAGACAGAGGTTAAATGTCTCTGGCTCATTTGTGAAAAGTGATATCTACGGCAAATTAATCAGTGGAGAGAGTAAAAGGATGAAAGAGTAAGACTAAGAGCGAAGAAATATCGAAGGTACAGGACCTGCCTTCTGCTATATCATCTTCAGGATGTTATTATGCCAGTTTCATTTCTTCTACCAATATTGTTATTCTCTCAGTCAGTCTGTTATCGTTTTCCCTCTCTGTCTTTTCCTTTCATAAAGCCTAGTCCCCACACCCTCATACAGCCTCTTTCCGCTGCTTCCAAGGATGTTGTAGCTTAAACATAAATGCAAATTCTTCTGCTCCAAGTACATCAGATGTGCGGCAATTACATTTTCTTGTTTAAAATGTGCACTGAGTAACAGCAGTCCTTCTACTTGGAGACATGCTTGCATAACTGGATCAGCCCCTACAGAGAAAATTCTCCAGACTCCGGTCTACTCTTTCTCACACTCTTTAGTCCCTACTGTACAGCACAGATAAACATTTGTTTAAACCATAGTATTATGTTTTTTTTTTCTTTGACCTTTCTAGACACTGTTTTTATTTTATGTTTTATTTTCTGGGTTAACCTCAAGAACTCAACTATTTGCATTTGCATGTGCGCTATATTTGGGAAATTATTGCATTGTGAAATTTTTTTGTGTGTGTGGGTGAACTATCTCTTTAAAATCTATCTAAAATGCTAAATGGCCATATATAAAAATTATGACTACTTTCTCTAAATAAATGTAAAAACTAAAATCAGTTATGTGAAATTTGAAGAATACATTTAACATTTGTTATTAAATTATTAGTGTCTTTTAAAATAAATAAATAAGTGAGCTTTAGATGATGGGAAAGGTCATCTAAATGTAAAAATAAAGTAAAAGAACATCACAATTTTGACTGAAGTTTATATCCAATATCAACCAATACTGATAATCAAAGCAAAGAATTACTGTTGTCATCCAATAACCATTATAGTATTGATTTGTTTTCCTTATTTATTAACATATGCTTTTTATAATAACATATTGTCTTCTTAGCAGCCTCATTAGGCAGTGTACTGAATTATTTTGCATTAAAGACAGTGGACTTTGAAGACCTCAGTGTACAAAAAAGACAAACAGGGCAGGGGTTAATTATATCCAGTACACCTGTTACCATATAGGTCTCGATGGGATGAGATGAGGGAGGTTGGGGAATGTCTTAACAATCTAAAATGCC
Organism: Pimephales promelas; assembly: GCF_988280905.1. Taxonomy (NCBI): domain Eukaryota; kingdom Metazoa; phylum Chordata; class Actinopteri; order Cypriniformes; family Leuciscidae; genus Pimephales; species Pimephales promelas. The sequence continues at coordinate 33,297,215 of NC_142778.1, forward strand.
TCTGGTGACCTGTCTGTTTGTGTCCAAGAGTCATCAGAGAGAGACACATGCTGAGAAAAATAAAAGTATTCTCTCTAGAATGTGTGCAAGAGTTGCAAACGTACATATACGTACATACAAAAACATGTGTGATGCATGTTCATACATGCAATATGTTACGTGAAAAGTGCATGCGCTCGTGATGTTTCGGCTTTGAAGCGTGCTGAAACAGCCAATAAATGTAACAGTTAAAATTCGTTTCTCTACATTATCCATCAGTTTACCTCTGATGGATTTCTTTGCTGTCGATTTGTTTACTTGGTCTTGAGGAATTGTCTCATATATTTGCGCCCCTCCTCCCCAGCATTGTGTTTGTCAGTCAGCGCAATCATATTACATATTCCAAATGCAATTCAGTACATCCAGAGCAGAAGATTTATAGTGCAAAATCAATGTTAACTTGGGATATATCATTTTATAGTGAAAACAATTGCTGTTTTATATTTTCTTTGAATACTTTTTTCAACTTCGTGTGGGTGCATGAGTAAGTGCGCTGACATTATGGACAAGGCTGGGCTGTGATAGTCCATTAAGCATGAAGCTCCTGCTTTGAATGTAGCCAAACTAGTAAAACAAATCAAAATGCAGGTAAATATATGTAAGCCAGCTGCACTTCTGATTTGAGCTTTTGTTTTGAATTTTACGTTTGTTTTGTTCGCTTCTGATTGGTTTTTGGTGAAGTCATGTGACCCACATTTCATTGGGGAACTCTTGTCCTGACGGACCAGGTTCACAATCATTGCAGCACCATGGTAACAAACGCAGAATACAGACCTCTATTTGTTTACATGTAGCGCCACCACCATGGTGACTAAAAAAGATCACACTCCAGTCATACAATTGACTAATTATAAATCTTTTATGCTCGCTAGGGAATTGATGGGGACGATTCTATTTCTAAATTCGTGTCATTGATGCCTCATTTGTGCCCTCATTCTTTACTACTCATTTAACAAAGCAAAATACTGAATTTAAGCACACTATTTTGTAGATTTAACACTGTTTAGTCTGTAATGCAAAAAATATGCAGTTTCCCCCCCCCCATAAATTATACAATGTAGACCTAAAATTTATGAAAAAATTCAAAAAATGTTTGCTGTCATTCAGTTAAATGACCATCATTGTTAACATTTTTTTTATTGGCCTTATTAAGTTGAATAAAATCATGTTTTTATATATTTGAATTTTAAATAATGTTGTGTGCCACACTGATATTTGCTAGGTACGCTTGTTATTTGCCATTTTTGCTCTCAACTTCATTGCATTCAACCCTACAACATTTTAAATGCAACAGGTTTGGCACAAATGAATGGACGGTTTCATGAGAATTACCCACCAATACCAGTGTAGAAAAAAAATCACATTCTTTGGTTTATATTGTTATTCTTTTGTTAACAGTAGACTGTCTTCATACAAACCTTTTGGTTACACTTTATTTCGATAGTCACTTTAGACGTTCAACTAATTATAAGTAATTTTCAACTACATGTCAACTAACTCTCATTAGAGTATTAGTAAATTATATTAGACTGTCAGTAGACTGTTAGGTTATGGTTAGGTGTTAGGCTTTGGGTTAGGAGAATAAGTTTACTTGTAGTCGCCAAGTTACTTATAGTCAGTTGAATGTCTGTTGGGGGACCAACAAAATAAAAGTGTTAGCAGATATTAAGCTGACAGTCTACTAATACTCTAATGACAGTTAGTTCACATGTAGTTGAAAAGTTACTTATAGTTAGTAGAATGTCTAAAGTGGACTATCAAAATAAAGTGTTACCAACCTTTTACTTTAATACGTCGGTCAACCTTATGACTCCTTTTTTTTTTTTAGGAGAAGACATCCAAATCACCCTCTATGGAGATTCCACAGATATAAATGTCGGATTGGACAAGAACTATGCGATGCTGGAGAAAACCTACATCTCTTTAGCTACCAACCAGAAAGTGGCAATAATGAACAGGAGTGATTCCATTGTGCATTACCAGTGGAAGAACTTTGCCACTGAGGAGGCAGAGGAACGGGACAAATTAAGGTTTGACCTCTATTAGCTTTATAATTTAAGTTTTTCTAACTATACTTTTGGAAAGATAAAATCTTTACAGTTTATCCTAAATTCAAGTGAGGTGACATTCTCACGTCTTAATGAAAAATAATGTTGACGGCATCTGAGGTGCAAAACCGAGATATTTGATATTTCAAACCGAGAGACAAGTGAAAGTCATTTTCAGTGCTCAATGAATAATGCCGGAAGTTTCTTTCTTTTAACATTATGAATGTGTCAATCCATTTTTCTCTTATTCTCTGTTGTGTTCTTTCTTCTTTTGTAGGCTTTCTTCAGAGCTGGACCAAGAAGTTGATGATGACATGGAGCAGTTTCTGACAGAAAACACTGATCCTTCTTTGCGAGCTTCTCTTTCGCAGTTTTCCCATACCCTCCAGGAGGGGCTTGTGCAAACTCAACAGCAGCTTTTGTCTCTGGATGACCAGGACATTATCATGAGACCCCTGGTGTGTTACAACTAGACACATGACAAGCTTCATTTTAGATTTCAGTTTACCCCGATGCAATATTGCATAACCAGCAATTAAATCTGAAACCTAGGATGTCCTTGTACCGTATAACCATATGCCTAAACATATGGTGGATACCAAACTTAGACATCACTCCACTCAGCCAAGCAAATTAAAAGATACTGAGCTTGTTTTTAATTATACATGAGGATTTGTTATGTGGGTGAGAGTTAAATGTGATTTACTTATAACACTTTGTGCATGCAATCCCTAAATTTTGCATTGGTTATGCACCTAGTGATTGTCTTTTAGTTGTACGTTATTGCATGTCTGCAGTTGATGCAGAATGCATGCAACAGTGCCAGTCAATTATAACACGATCTGCGTCTATAGGAAGTCCAGCTCAGCACTTTGCTTTTTCCAAATGACTAATCGCATACCCTTTAAAAGACATCCAACAGTGTTTTGTGTTAATTCTGTCACCTTGCTGTGACTTTCACCCTCTTAAAGGCACATACAGGCATACTGCAGTGATTCAGTTTCTCTCTGCACCTCACATTTTCCTTCATCTAATGCTCATTTTATGTGTAAGACAGAAGAAGATGCAGCATGATTCCCATTCATTTCTGCTCGGATTTTACTCTCACCTTAAATGTTAATGCAAATGCAGATTTTTCAAACCTGGTTTATACAGGCTTAGGCAAGAAAAGACAGAGACAAAACAAAACAGATCGGTATCACCTCTGCTAGGATGTGAGCATCTGTTTACATGCAGTAGCTTGATCGCACAGGCACTGCCTTGTGACACAACATGCTGTTTGTTCATTAGTAATTTAACAAACATTTTTATCTAATGCAGTTGTGGCTAACCCTTGAGCACCCTAATTGTAAGTGACTTGCTGAAGAGCGCAGTGGTGATAAGAGACCTTGGTATCTCCCAAGTCTATTGATGCATAACCTGCTGGGATCATACCTGTGAAGTGTGTGTTACCAGCTCTGATTGTTAGGCTTTCACCACTTTCTATGTGTCACTGCTTCAGGGAGTAGTGTAGCATGCAAACACATTTTGGTATTTTCTTTCACATCATGAATTACTGGTAAATAATATGACATTGATGTATTTTATTATCTAGTTTCATATACACTATCATTTAAAAGTTTGGCCAGTAAGATTTTTTTCTTAAAGTAATGAATACTTTTATTATGCAATGGTGCATTCAATTGTTCAAAAGTTTCAGTAAAGGCTTATAAAAATATATATAATTCAAGAAATACATTTAGCTTGTGTCATGGTTTACACAAAAATATTAGGCAGTACAACTATTTTTGACTTTGATAATAAAAAGCATATTAGATGGCTTTAATTATTCAGGAATACATTACATTTTTAAATATTCTTTAGGGAAAAAAGAGTCATTTTAAATTCTAATAATATTTAAAAACCTCTTTTTCACACTTGTGACTTTGCATTATGCTTGAATGACAAACGATATCTGTGGAAATTAATCAAAATTGATTTTTTTTTGTGCGTGTGTGTTCTCTCTATTGACTTTCTGTTGTTTTACAGGAGGGAGAAATCTGGCCCAACAGCACTGCAGAGGTGAACATCATCTTTAAACCACAGGAAGCCAGGATCTACCAGCAGACTATTTACTGTGAAATCACTGGTACTTACACCATGATAACAGATGTTGTGTTAAAAACAATCACTTTCTACTGTCATGCACACTTGCATTGTTTTCTAACAATGCATTGGTACATTTGCATGTTGTGCTTAGGCCCATCTGCAGGATGATCAGGTTTGCATTTATTTGCATGTTTGAGTAAGGTCTGACAATATTCTGGTTGCTTGGATTAGTAGTGACCTAGAAAGACAGACTGTTGATATTGTAGCCAGTGAAATTTAACAGCCTGTTTCACTATTCTTTTTTTTGGTTTCTTATTTGAATGCTTTGTACTTACACAGGTCGTGAATCTCGGTTGCCACTCTGCATACAAGGAGAGGGTGTAGGCCCAAAACTGCAGTTCAGCTTTGACTTTCTAGACATGGGAAATATTGTTATTGGCTCCAAACAAAGCTATAAGGTACAATTGTAGAAAACTCATTTTAATCTCAATGGTAAAAACAAATTGAGCTTAAAGGGATAGTTCACCCAAAAATGAAAATTCTGTCAGTATTTACTCACATAAGACCTTCGTTCATCTTCAGAACACGAATTAAGATATTTTTGATGAAATCTGAGAGCTGGATCACTCCTCCATACTAGTCCATAGGCATCTTGAGGGATTGAAACTTGCCAGCCTCGAAAAGTTATTAAAGACATCGTTAAAATAGTGCAAGTGACTACAGTGGCTCAAATGTTAACTTTATCAAACGACGAGAACACATTTTGTGCGCAAAAACAAACATAAATAACGACTTTACTATTCACTTCCTTCTCTTTGGGCCTCTAGTCAGTTAAACTAGTGTAACTGCTTAGAGCTACGTCACACGTAGGCTCACTATTGGCTGACACTGGTCATGTGTGATGCGTGTGACGTACAACAGATCATACGCTGTTAAACTAGTAACCTGACTCGAGGCCAAAGAGAAGGACATGAATTGTTGAAATAAATTCTTTTTTTCTCTCTCGCACAAAACATGTTCTCGTCGTTTGATAAACTTAAGATTGAGCCACTGTAGTCACTTGGACTATTTTAACGATGTCTTTAATAACTTTTCGTGGCTGGCAAGTTTCAATCCCTGAAGGGGATTGAATACTTTTATATTAGAGTGCTGCAAACATTGCATTTTGTAAGTGTTATTGTCCCCTTCTTAAACTAAAAGACAAAACCACTTAGCGTTACCTCCTCCAAATCATTACACAGACTAAAGCATGTAGTAGTGGTGGGAAGAAACTATTGATGTACCAAAAGAACCCTTCACAGAATTGATTACTGTGAAGCCATAACAAGCAGGATCTCGCATCAAATTTAATCAGGATGTTGCTCACAATCTGCCAAATGTAGCATGGACTCGACAGCAGTTTTAATTGAATAATAAAAGCCCCTTATTATTACTGAGTCTTGAAATAGACCAATGTTTGGCTCAGTTTGAATACACTCCACGCTGAATTATGCAAACATTGTGGCTTTCCAATTCCTTTTGTTATTTGAGCTTTTGCATGATCCCAATAATATAATTGTCCTGAAAGTTTTGGATTGTTTGTTTGAGTCTGATTTGTCCCTATGGGCTTCTTTTTGAGGTGGTATCCAAGTGTATGATTAAACGACGTAAACTGATCCCACCGGTGAAAGAATGAAACAATTTGGACATTCAATCTGTGGACTCACACAGCTTCTTTTGTGTTCCTTCTCTCTGTCTGTTTTCTCTTATTCTTAGCTGATTCTAAGCAACAAGGGACTGATAAATGGTGCATATAAACTAGTGCAACCCAGTACAGCGCTGGGGCTTTGCTTTTCCTTCAACCCCTCTGAAGGCATGATCCCACCCGGAGTCTCCAAAACACTGGAGGTCCACTTCTCCTCTGACAAACTGGCTATTTTCTCTGAAGAGTTACACTTTAGTGTGATGGGAAACCCTGAGCCAGTCATTGTCACATTCAGGTAAACCTCACAGATGAAACCTTTATTATAGAATAACCCTTTATTTATTTTCAGTTTTCAATTATTTTCTTAAGAAACATCATTTCATATTGCATTTAAACATTTTACATTTTAGGTTTAGCTGTACATAATATGATTGAAAGGTTTGAATGTATGAAGAGTTCAGATGCAAAAGCCTCTAAGTGCCATTTGAAATTTTCTTCTAAAATGATCATTTTTATCAAGCTTGTATATTTAAGTTCAGTAATTTCACTTTTGTCATTTAAGTGAAATTACTGAACTTAAATATACAAGCTTGATAAAAATGGTCATTTTAGAAGAAAATTTCAAATGGCATTTAGAGGCTTTTGCATCTGAACTCTTCGTATGTTGTTTTTAAGGCATTTAATCATTTTCGTATCAGAAAAAACTCTGGTTTTCTCTCATGCTAGACACTATTTATCACCATATCAAATTAAATATCATCTAAACATATGAAAAATGTAAACGTCTTGCTTGGTATCTGTTACAGAAAATGAACCTCTTTTGTCTTGAATTGCTCATTTTCCCCAACACTAGTACATGTTTCCAGCCAGTCCTCATTGCTTTCCATCGTTATGTGCTAATGGCAGTTTTAAAACATTCACCCAACCGTGACATGATAGATTGCCTTTCTCATTCATACACATTCCACCCTGGTAGGCAACATACTAATAAAAGGTCATAGTACATTTATTTTTTTACAATTTTATTTATACATATATAGCCACATTCTTTATTATGCTTTGAGTAGGTACTTCTTTTGAACAAGTAATTATTTTGTGATTGTAAAAGGTATGCTCTATAGACCTTATGTAGCCCCGCCCCTTTTCAGCGTTGCGCTCGTTGTCTTTTGACTTCCGGTCTGTATTTTCATAGGTATGAATGAACTGCTCGTAAAAAAATTCCGGTCGACATTTGTTAAGACATCTGCTTTACAATGCTTATGATAAACATCACAATGCTCATGATAACTTTTGTTAACTCTACAATAAATAAATCCACTTCACCAGCTAATTATTCCTCGACAGCGATGCCATAGAAATATACAGAGCGACCGCAAAACCGGAAGTTCAAAGACAATATTCTAAAGATGACGGCGCCCACGTTTCTCTTGTGCATAAGGTCTATATATAGCATGAATCTGTGTGGACATACTACATTGCGTTGTCATTATACCTGCATGAGCTTCACTGGCCTCACTTCCGTGGCCTCATGGGATAGTAAAGTGTCCATCGGGTATGTCCTTCGGGTACTATTTGCCTACTGTTTTATGTTTACTGTGAATTCGGACTTACTATTTTTATGTACAATACTATACTATATGGTAGGGAGGTCTGCAAATTTGGATGCAAGCCTAGTATTGATTGACCTCAACCCGGGTTTGATTTTAGAGCAGAAAATTGACCCGAATTGTACATCCTTCCCTTTAATCAATCCCCTCTTATGACCATTAGTAAAAAAAAAAAACATCAATGTTTCTCCTTCACTCTTTGTTGTTTTAATCATTAGCTTATGGCTGATTAAATGAACCTGTACAGGCTGAACCTTAATTAAACGAGTGAAGCCGAGCTCTGCTGAAAGCTTTCAAACTAGCAGAAGCCACTTCCCCTTTGATTAAGATGGATTACCATTGAAAGTGCTGAATGTATACATTCCACAACTACCACTCTGTCTTGTCATCTAAAAACAAAACCACCCATTCCTTTTTATACTGGACTTCACCTCAATAGCCTTTTAGTTTTGTATAATTACTGTGGTGCGATGGGCCTTTATTCTTGTTGAGTTTTTCTTTCTTTCTCTCTCTTTCAGGGGGTGTTTAATTGGGCCTACATTCCACTTCAGTGTCCCAGAGCTCAACTTTGGGGAGGTGTCCTTTGGTAAATGAACTTGCACTCTCCACTTCATCAATCAAGATCAATGTTAGTGTTAATCTTTGTTTAGCATATTAGTTGTGTAATGAGAAATCTTCCATCACTGACCCAAGGGTTCCCGCAAACGCTGACATGTCGCCTTAGCAACACTTCAGTGGTGCCCATGAGCTTTGGACTGCGGATCCCCGGAGATGGCACAGGGTTGGCGAGCAGTACCAGCATGGACCAGGTTACTCATCTGAACAGAAGTGAATGGGGACTGGGAGACGAAACCAAAAGAAGACCGAAAGAGTTTATCTTATCACCCAGCACAGGCACAGTTCGTGCTATGGCTGAGGTTGATATCCAGGTATGTTTGCTCTTTCTGATTCCAAGCCGAGCCATCAACCTATTATCTCGTTGAATACCTCAAATCGATTTGAATCAATTTCCCTATGCAAATGCAGAAGTGACCTGTCAAGATGTTGCCTATGACCTGTCCGTGCCACAAACATCAACAGTCTCTCAAGAGACGAGAAACTTTGGTCTTTAAAACTAAGTGCAGCCTTAAATGTCCTTTCAGAGCAGACCTTTTATCCCTATTAAACCTCAGACAGCTTGGACTTTAAAAAAAAAGGGCTGTTGTATTCCATTAATAGAAAAACGGGAGGTGGAATATATTGGAAAAGGTGATAAATGAGAACAGTCTCTCTCTATAGGGCTGTGATTTTCTCGGCCATGCTCCTTTGGTTGCCAGGTACCTTGCGTACCTGTCATGTGCTGGTCTTTTCCCATCAATGGGAGCTGTCAGCACTTTGGAGGGCTAATCTGTTGGATGTGTCCACCTGTCTTTGTGCTTCCTGTGGATGTTGGTGTCTCCTGTCAGTGTGCAAATGTGTCTCTCCCAGTCTGTGACAAGAATGTGGCTCTAATGAGACCTCAGCACAAGAATACATATTAGGGGGTTGCGATTAGTCGTATTAGTGGAATGGGGAGAATATTTCCAGATGCATCACACAGCTGGCTGGAAGCCTCCCTCCCTCCCAGACATGTTAGAATAATAAAAGAAAAGCACCTGGAGAGTACTTTGCCGTTCTTAGGCGGTTGCATTTCGTGGTGACAGTTGTCTGTGATCCCATATGTGAGGTTTCAGAGCACTTAAAGCACTGCAATCTGAACAGTTTGGAATTACGCGAGCGCTATATTTAGACAAGCAGCTGTTAAATCTGTTCAAAGCTTTTATAATAGTGATTTAAACAATGATATATTTAAGTGGGGTTGTTTTATAAAATCTTTTGAAGAATATACAGTTAACTGCCGTTCAGACGTTTTGGGTCAGTAAGATTGTTCTTTACATTGACATTGACTAAACCAATAGAGTAGTTTACATTGTAACATACAAATTTTAATTGAAATAAATTTACATTCTAATCAACATTCTATATTGATAATAAAAAGAAAGTAAGCACCAAATCATGATATATAAATGGTTTCTGAAGGAACACGTTAACACTGAAGACTGGAGTAATGGCTGCTGAAAATTTAGCTTTGCCATCTCAGAAATAAATTACATTTATAAATAAAAATATACTTTATGATTTACTGTATTTTTGATCAAATAAATGCAGACTTGTTTGTTTAGCATAAGAGACTTTATTCAAAAAGTCACTGACTCCAAATGTTTGACCGGTTGTGTACTGTATGTGTGTTTGTTTTTCAGTTAACCTTTTGCTCCAACACGGTGCAAGACTACAATCTGGCTTTAGTGCTGGATGTCCAAGGAGTTGGAGAGGAGGTTTTAGCTCTCCCAATCAAAGCTAGGTAATACACTTTCATTTGGGAAATAAAGTGGTCTTGCTGTTATCCATCCACAAAACTTATCTCTGATTGTTCCGGAAGATGTGTTGTGCCTGATGTGGTCCTCAAGAACCCAGATCTTCAGTTCCATCACTGTTTCCTGGGTCATCCCTATGAGCAATCATTTGAGCTCAATAATGACACTCACCTTCCTGCGTGCTATGGACTTCTGCCTCAGGTGATTCCTCCCAATCAAGTAAAATTTATTGTGTTTTCTATTGCAGCCCTTTCCAGTTTTCTAGGTCAGACATTAGAGATATGCATTTTGATTTTCTGTTTGCAGCCGTATGAGGAAGACCCTGCTCTTCTTTATTCCAGTCCTCACGCACGAGGGGTCATTCAGCCTTATAGCACAGAAAAGATTCCAGTAGTTCTTCAGGCCAAGACAGTGGGCAGCCTACAGGAAACAGCTCACATTGCTATACTAGGCCGTCAAGACCCACCGTTGGTGAGTATATGTACAGCATACGTATGACATTACAGCAAGTGCACATTTTACACTAGCACTCAAAAGTTTGGGGTAGGTCAGATTTTTTTAAATGTTTTTGAAAGTCTTTTATGCTCACCAAGACTGCATTTATGTCATTTGAAAAATGTTAAGCAGCACTTTGCAGGATTTCCGTTTTTGTCAAACTGAGACCCCTAGAGTCGCTGTGGAGTACTTGTACTGTTGTAAATAGCACTCACGCAGAGATGTCTCTGCACTCACGGCCTGATCCCCTCCCCCCGTATACCGGTATCTGTTCAGTAGGATGGAAGCTGTAACGAGTGGAAATAAGGTGTGGCCCCTTTAAGAGCTGCACCCTGTTGAACTGTCGGCAGTCTGTATTGTATACGCCTCGAACACCACATGTATACGGCCTGGGTTATATCAGTTTGATGCTCATTTTAGCAGATCTTTCTTGCCGTAAAGCAATTCGTTACATTGCGAGACCTGATATCACGCGGCACTTCCTGATGCTGTGGGGCGAGACGCTCCGAAAATATTCATATAACCATTGCAATAACTCCGAAGCTATTCAGTTAAGGTTAAAAAAAAACTGCATAGTGCTGCTTTAAAAAATACAAACTGTACTCCATTGAACTAAAGTCAATGGTTTGATTACCAGGGAATGCATGATAAAATGTATAACTTAACAATACACAGTAACAATAATAACAATACAAAGTTTGTCGCTTTGGATAAAGCGTTTTCCAAATACATAAATGACATGTATGTGAAAGCGAAAAGTTACTGTAATTAGACTGTTCAGCTGGTTTCTCCAACAATTTTTAAGATATCGTTTTAATTAAAGGCAAGGCAAGGCAAGTTTATTTATATAGCACATTTCAGACACAATAGCAGTTCAAAGTGCTTTACATAGAAGAAATTAAAATAATCAAAAGAAATCAGAATAATTAAAACAGTTTAGAATAAGAAATAAGAAATAATGAAAAATAAAAATTATGATAAAAATAAAATACAGTAAATTAAAACCATTTCGAATAAAATTATCACAGTAACAGTCGGACGAACAGTGGCACAGTGCTCATTCAGTAAAACAGAAAAAATACGCATGTGTCAATGATTAATGCAATATATATCTCATAATGAACTGATTTCGCTTAATACCAGCACATTTGTACATTACAACAGTATAGAACAAAAGGTGTATTTTTGTATTTTAGTTCCAGAATGTGTCAAAGGCTCTTTAGAATCAGAAGCCTTGCCGCATTTTCACATAAGAGATTGTTCCTCTCTTCAGATATTACGTGAGATGCAGTGCTAAACAGCCTCCCTTTTTCTGTACTAACGCTATCATCAATCATCAGATGCTGTTTACATTAAAATGGTTCATTTCGCGTGTACACTGCTTTTTCTCTTTGTCAGAGTTTATCTTTGCTGTTAATAGATCCGTTATCAAAGCGGTTTCTGTCACAGTTTTCGGTTTTCGTTCTTTCAGTGAGACATCACAAAAATGACATTTAAAAAAATATATTAGCTAAAAATCCTTTTCTCCATAGGAGCTCCTCCTGTCCTGTGTTGGCCAGGGACCTTCTGTCTCTGTCACTGCTGCCAAGCTGAACTTTGGCTGCATTCCCGTGCTGACTGATGTCGCAAGGACTTTGCAGCTGTCAAACGACTCCCCAATCCCAGCCAGATTCTTTGCTCAAATGGTGGGTTCAAATGCTAGAGAAAGGATAAAAAGCTTTGGTAGTGTTTCCCTGTACCCTTGCAATGTCAGTTCTATTCTACTGTTTTCTTACTCTGGGTCTAATATCATGGTCATGCCTTGTGAATGCTCTTTTAGATTAGATTAGATTTGAGTTAGAGTTAGCTCAATACCCTCATATGCAATTCCTAATTTCCATTTTTCGTTTTGGTTAATCTTTATGTTAAATAAGCTCCTTGATTCTCAGCACTGATAAATTTAGCATTAGGCTATGTTTAATTAATCCATGGAAGGATTGCATGCAACCACACACACACACATACACCAAGAGACTTGGACACATACTGTACCGTATACAGACAAACTCATTCAGGGCATCCTGGATTGTGTCGACACTCATTGGTAAACTGATCCTGTCTTCTCCTCCAAGGCTGAGGACTTTTCTAAGCCCAGAGTTTTTACTAAACATTTTCCAGCTTTAGTCGATCCTGAATTTCATTACAGGCGCTCGATAGCGTGGCTGAGTGCCAGGCAGATGCTGACAGGAGTGCGTCGTGAATTGAAAATACTCGCAACGCAGTCTTTCGCTTTTATGCGTCCATCTGTTCATGTAGTTTCTGATAAACAAGTATTGTGAGTTTTTCGGAAAGTTATGTCTCTCCTGAGACTGACTTTTGCTTCCATTGTGTGAAGCTCTACAGCACGATGAAGTTTATAGCAATCAATGGTGTTAAACCTTCTAATGCAGGTCTGATCTGATTATTGAAATTCCAGCTGGCTTGTTCTTTACTTGATTCCTCTCTCAAGGGGAAATCGCCCCAACCTCGATCTAGCTCCCTATCGACCGGCTCGTCTCTCTGTCTTCCCCTCCTTTATCTTTCTTCCACTTGCTTTGCCGCTTCTCTTTCATATGAAGACTTACGGAGTGATCTATGTCTCCCTGCTGACCTTCTTTGGTCCGGCGCAGTTCAAATGATAGGGCCCTCTCTCTAACCTCTACCTGCTCAAAGGCGTTTCCTCCTTGCTGAATACTGAATGTGTCATTTTCTTCCTCCAAGGGCAGCTGGTGATGACTGTGTTGAAGCATAAGCCTTCTTTTGTAAATTTAAACAAACACTATTGCATTCTAAAGTATCATGGTTATGCTACAATTATGAATATTACAACATCTTTCAAATGGACCCTTATATAAAGTGTTACCGAAACCCCAGTTTACTACCTCAGTGTATTTCTCCAGAATTATTCATGTGGCTCCGTTATGGCTCACAGTTGAGTGAGTATGAGATATGAGTGTGGCTCCCCCTGATTGGCCTCGAACACACTTTGCCGCACACAAATATATAGGTCCTGATTGGACAGTTGTGACCAAGTCAAACTACTAAATTGCAGCCATGTACATTCTGATGATCTTAACGAGTCTTAGATTGTGCACACTGAAATGGGAAATACTTCAATTTCCTCTCTACAGTCTGTTCACTTAGTTTTTCCCTTGTAAAAGGAGAGCATAATGGAAATGATGATAAATGTGCCAAAAGCCATACTCAGCCATCAGGATGAGCCACAATCTTAAGATAAATAAAACGCTATTAATCACAAACCCTTAACACACCAACACCCGTTCTCTTTACTCAGTCAGAAAATCCCAATTAAAAGTTAATGTGCAGGACATCAATCATTTGGCCGCATTATGAAAATTGATTTGAATCCTCCGCCAACAGTTATGGAAAGCAGTGGTACAAATTAAGCAGCTGGTGGGTTGCACTTGTGCATGCAAAGACAAGCTTGCACTTTTTCACATCGGTTTATTTCTCGTTATGAGGAAATAAAAGGAAATTATGAAAGTAGGGAGAAAAAGTAGGACAGAGAGAGGAGGCGCTTAACATATGGGGTTTGAAAGAGGAAAAAACTGCTCATGCGTATCCTACATCCCAATACCTCGTTGTAAAAGCATATGGTCTGAGACAGTACATTGTAATTAGAATTTACCTTAAAAAAGTATGTTCTATATAGTATAAATATTGATGTACTTCATATGTCATGTGGACTACAGTTGAGTCGCTTCACTGCCATTCATAAATCCTCTCCCGTGGCCTCATGGGATAGTTAAGTGCCCATCGAAGTAGTAGGTCATATGGGTACTGTTCACCTACTGTTTTTCGAATAGTTACTATGTATTCAAACATACTATTCTTTTGGCATACTGTATATTTGCATAGTATTAACGCATTAGAAGTACGTATTAGCCAGATGTAAGACTCTTGGGTCAGTTAAAGCACAAACAGTGTTCTTCTATTATTATCTATTTAGTACTCATTATAAAATTCCAATTCCTTATATTATCGCCAGTCTTGTGACGATAGTATAAAGGATAGATCCTACTCCCTTCAGATAAAGAGAATCCTGCTGGCAGCACAAGTCATACACACACACACACACACACACACACTGTATGTTTACATGTTATCACTAGCTGCTCATTTAAAACCTTGTTCAATTACAAGACTGAGATAAGATGTTGCTTAATGGTTGGCTTTTGAGTGGCAGTTACTTGTGTTGGAGCCAACCGGGAGGGAATGATCATTAATATTTCTCATTACCCACTAGAAAACATACCCACTGTGGGATCATTTCCTAGTGGACATTATATAAGAGAAGAATCAGTCCATACACATAAGGGAGTTTACCGTTGTTTTTTTCTTGTGGTTTTGTTTTTCTCGTGTGACTTGGACTGTACAGTATATTGTATGAAGGGTACTTTAGGTTGTCACTACTGTATATTAACCCATTTGATTTCCCAAAGTACTCCTAGCTAGGTGAGCATTTTTATTTTACTCATTGGATTGGCCAGTAAAATAAACTTTTAAACTTTTCTCTTTAGAAACTGTTTCACTTGGTCACAATTGTAACTGAAAGACCAAAGTTGCAAAATAATTAACACTACCGTTTAAATCATTGGGGTAAGATTTGTTTTGGAAAGAAAGTAAAAATAAAAAAAATATTTTTATTTATCAAGGATATTAAAATAAAAATTGATCTAAAGTGGCGGTGTACACTTTAACATTGTACAAACAAAAAAAATCTGTTTTAAATAAATGCTGTTTTTTGAACTGAAGAATTCAGAAAAAAATCTTTTCAATATTGAAAATAGTAAGAAATGTTTCTTGAGCAGCAAATAAGCATATTAGAATGATTTTGAAAGGATCATGTGACACTGTAGACTGGAGTAACAGTGCTGAAAATCAACCTTGCATCACAGAGATAAATTATATTTTTAATATTCAAACAGAATATATGAAAATATTACTAGCCCCAATTTTTTGTACGGTTGTGTATTTATTATATTATATACAATATATATATATATATATATATATATATATATATACACAATATATACTATATATATATTATATATATATATATATATATATATATACACACACATACATTATATATACACATACATTATATATACACATACAGTATGTATATATATACAGTTTGATTAATTTGTCATTTAAATATTTGTATGAAATTATTAATTATTATTATTAATATTATTATTTATTTGCCATTTAAACATATGTATGGAATTATTAGAGTGTTATTATCCTTTTTTGCTATCGTATGTTTAAAACTACACAATGATTTTGTGCTATAATGGGTATATAGGTCAGGAACCGGTCTTACTGGCGTGTGGATCACAGTGAAGGGGAAATTCCTCCAAAAGAAAGTCTGGAATTGAAGTTGATAGCCCATCTGAATGACACCATGCCCTTCCAGGATGAACTGTTTCTGGAAATCAAGGACAGCCAAAATTTTAACATTCCTGTGTCGGCCAAAGGAAAGGGCACGTCCATAGTCACTGACCGTCCATTGGCTCCTAGCCTGGATTTGGGAACCCACTTCAGGTAAAACAACGCCAATGTCTGTGCTTGAGTTCTGCCATTTACAATAGTCAGCTATTCACAAAATTCACTATTTATGTTCAATAATTAAATGATTGAATCTTCTGGTCTTCTAGTTCCGGCCCATGTCGTTATGCCTTCAGAATTACTAATCGAGGACGTCGCACTCACCAACTATTATGGACCACAGAGGGGTTTCCACAGTTTCAAAACAGAGACATTCTGTCACCTAACAAGTCTAGGAGCAAAAAAAGCAAGAGCCTTCAAGCTTCAGATCAAGGAGGCCCGGTCTTCAGCTTATCACCTGCACGTTTATTACTTCCTCCTGGCCACTCAGCTGACATGCTGCTAGAGGGCTCCTCTGATGTCCCCAAGGTACCAATATCAGAACTTTTTCTTATGTGCATCAGCTATTAATCGTCTCTAACTGATTACTAGACCACATTTCTTGCAACAATTTCAAATTTGTTAGCCAACACCTGCTAAAGTTTGAATACTATGGTGATGAAGGTCCTGAAAGCCACACTTAATCCTCTTTTAGTGGAGACACACGGAGCAGTGCATTGACTTCCTCTCTAGAGCATTACAGAGATGCATGCCTCCTTGAGTCCTTATTGATTTAATGGTAAATTAGAGATGAGAGAAGGTGAGAAGTGAACATAGGCAAGCCCTGCCGCGTCTCACGCTGGGCTGCTGCATTGCATAGCCATCAGTCGGTGTGCCTGCTCTAAGACATCAAAGAGAGCTGTTTTATTGCATTAATGAGTTTTAGTGCAAGGCTGAGCTTGGTTTCTTCAAAATTAAACTTTCAAAGATGATTCACATCCATTCATGAATTGAGAATACGAAAAGATATATGTATAAATGTCTTTTTAAAATTTGCTTATGAATTACAGGTGGTTACGGAAAAACTTGTTTGCTATGCTGTTGTCGGGCGTCAGTATGTGAGGGAGTGCATCATTACTACAGACGTCACATGCCAGTTCGTCTCCCCAGCAGTAGACATCTCCTCCAAACAAATCAGCTTCTATGTGGAAAAGGTTCGCAAAAATCTCTACCATCAAGGGCTATGATAGTCAGTGTGGGGCGTAATTCATCACCAAGTTATTAATTAATGTAATTTAATTAGTTTTCCCTTGAAAAAGGAAAGGAAAGGTACTTCTGATGTGATTGCATTAAAGGTGCAATGTGTAAAAATTAAAGGGATAGTTCACCCAAAAATGAAAATCCTGTCAGTATTTACTCACCATCATGTTGTTCCAACCCCGTAAGACCTTCGTTCATCTTCAGAACACGAATTAAGATATTTTTGATGAAAACTGAGAGCTGGTTTACTCCTCCATACTAGTACATAGGCTTCTTGAGGGATTGAAACTTGACGGCCTCAAAAAATTATTAAAAATATCGCTAAAGTAGTCCAAGTGGCTCAATCTTAACTTTATCAAGCGACGAGAACACTTTTTGTGCGCAAAAAAACAAACAAACATAAATAACTTTATTTCAACTATTAATTTAATAGTTAATAGTTAATGTTATTTCTGATTTGTTTTCAATGTAGTTATTTTTTTGGGGGGGTGCCACAACTGGTGTCATAAATGCATACGTCTAGTGTTATTTAGAGTTTTAAAGGTTTAAACTTGTATATTAAATGAGTTTTGGCTCTCATTTCCTCATCCTTGCAAAACTGCAACCACATTAACCCATGTCTTAATATTAAAGGGATATTTAATATTAAGAAATATTTTCATTTTTCACCCATAAATGAAAATTCTGTCATCATTTATTCATCTTCATGTCGTTCCAGACCTGTATGACTTTCTTTTTTCAAGGAACATAAAAATATATACAGTATTTTCATACCACTTCCAAAATTCTTCACAGTATCTTTTTTTGTGTTCTGGACTGACATGAGTGTGAGTAAATGCTAATAGAATGATCATTTTTGGGTAAACTATGCCTTTAATTACTCTGTGTGTGTAAGTTAAATGTGAGGTCCATTATCTGTGCTGTAACTCAGTGGCTGAACATGTACCCTTTTATCAAATGTCCTTTCACTTTTTATGAAGCAGAGAACAAAAAGTGTCTGCAGTGGGTGGTTCGATTGAGTCAATTGTCTTCTTCTCCCTTGTAAAGGATTTAAGCCTAATTTTTGAATGGTACAGAAGAGATATATGTCGTCTGTTCATCCAATCAATCAATTTCGATCCATTTGTAAGTCTGCATTAAGACAACATTGAGGCATGGACAAATGTTATGGTCTATTGAAATTGAAAATAGATTGCTGCCTCAAGTATTGACAGTAAAGACCATGCAGCTGTTATGTCCAACTCATTCAAATGAGCCATCCAAATTCACTTCTTATTCGCAAAATGATTGTAAGTGAGCTGAGATGGCAAATTAATTTGAACCCCAGCTCACAGCTCAGCACTGATGCCCTGGCATATCAAGTCCTCTTTTCTTTTTTTTCTTTAAAAAAAAAAAAAAAGCTGTTGAATAAGCACAGTGAGCTCAGGAGGAACCATCATTATAATGAAAATGATTTCCTGTCTGCCTTATTTCACTTTTATTATCTCTCTTTCAACACACACACAACACCATCCACCTTGTCAGATTTCTGTTCTCTCACATTTTTTGCTTCAGCTATACATATTTTCAAAAACTTCTTCACACACATCTTCTGACAGCTGTTTTCAGGCACCTTGTAAGTCTGCATCTTAGAACTAAAAATGCAAATTTATTTATACCTTTTTATCTGACTCTGTCCCATTCGTCTGTGTTTTGACAGCCCGTGCTGCTAGATTTACTGAATGCTCCCTTAGTAGAGCTTGGAGGAATAAAGCAATTAAAGAGAGCGAGTAGGGAATGGGGGAGAAAGAGAGAGAGAGAGATGAGAGAAGAGGAAAGTGGATGATGAGGGAAAACTCAGACTGAGATAAAAGAGTGAATTTTGCCTTTTAAGTATTGGCAATAACATGCAAAAATAACTTACATATTTGTCCTTGCAAGTTATATAGTGTCTAATGGCATTAATAATGACTGGTCTCAATGTCACATCCTCACCACATATTACTAAAGTTTCAGAAATAATCTGTCTCAGTCCCTGTGCAAGATTATCATTTGGATGGATTTTGTGTATTGCCATTTTAAATATAAAGTACCGTTTAAAAGTTTGTGGTTAGTAAGATAGAAATGTTATTGAAAAAATCAATACCACCAAGGCTGCATTAATTTGATTATAAAATACACTGAATAAAGTTATATTGTGAGATATTACAATTTAAAATGTCATTAAATACTAAAATTGAAAAAAGAAAAGTTATTTATTCCTGTAAATATTCATAGGTGATTTTTAGTAGTCTAAACGTATCACTAGCCTAGAAATCTAGACGCACCCTAGCGGCAGCAAAAATTATTTTGCAGCAAAAAAGTGGAACATCTTGATGTAGGTCTGGCATGCCAGGCTAAAGTATCACATGATTCTACAATGATTCACAAATCATTCTGCAATGCTGATTGGGTGCTTAAGAAACTTTTCTTACGACATACGTCATCTGGTATCATTGAACCGATTGGCTATGAGCTACGTACAGGCGCATTTGATAAACATTCGTAGCACCCAATTATACAGCTCTGGGCATTCGTAAACCACGCCTCAAATACGAGAAAATTAACACGTGGTTTCCAGACCACGTCTCATTCTCAATGAGAATGCTTGCAACCAGAAAACGCAGCCAAAATACGACACTGTAACACTGTCATATTTGATAAATGTGTCCTTGCTGGGTAAAAGTATTAATTCTTTAAAAAAAATTTATAATAATACTGACCCCAAACTGAGCAGTTCTATTTTGTTGTTCCCCCCAATATATATTTATGGAGTTTGTCTGACTCTTTTAGGCTCCAGATGTGTCTCTGGTTCCGCTGTATCAGAGGTTGGTTTTAAAGAGTGTGTCCTCCTTGAACCTCTCTATGGAACTGACCCTGCGTGAGCCCTTTGGATTGTGTGATTATGACGGGGATGAACTGTTCACAACCTCAAAGGTAAACAGATTAAGTATAGTTGCTGTTTATTTACCACTAATGGCAAGTGTAACTGCATTGTAGTGGGAGTCATTAATTATTGCTTCCAAACGTGAAATAAAAACCTTAAAATGCCATTTGTTTCATTTTATCTTATTGTTGCACATCTATGCATGCAAGTGTGCGGGTAAGATTTGCATTACTTTGACCAGTGCATATGAAGATTTGGTCCTTCAGACCGAGTCTAATAGTTCTTCTCTTTCTGTAGAGTCTGGTCCTGGCAGTCGGAGGTCAGAAAGAGATATGGGTGCGTTTCAACCCCATGTATCGACAGGACCGTCTCACCCGTGTGGTTGAGGACGTGATGGAGTTCTGCTACCATGGCCATCCTCAGCAGGATCAGGTGGTGCTGAGGGGGGAGGTTCACTTCCCTAATCTCAAGTTCTCCAGCACCACATTGGACTTTGGCTGCATCCTCAACAACACAAAATCCCGTCTCAAGCTCACCATGACCAATTGCAGCCCACTCTGTGTTTCCTACCGTTGGGCCTTCCTGGTTGACCGACAGCAATGCCATATTGGGTAGGAACAACACAAACATGAGTATCAAATAACAGCCAGAATTGAAATATCTGGGATTTTTTTACTCTCCCTCAGGAAACACAAAAAAGGATATTTTGAAGAATGTTTGAAGTACAGTTTATGTCCATAAAATGTGATTTGTAGTCCTTTGGCATTAAATAAAATGGCAAGGAGCACAGGGACACCTTTCCAAAGAATGAATTTGGCTGTGCTGTTCTTTAATTTCAAGCCAGGGGTAGACTGTATGGAACTTAAGCTGATATTTAGCAATTCAGAGGCTGCATAAGCGGATTCTTGAGAGAAATGTTCAAGGAGTATTGATTTTCTGTTGACAAAAAAAAAACAACAACAACAAAAAAATAAATAAATTGGAGGGAATTAAACGAAAAGCCCCTTAAGATTAAGCAATCGATGCTTTATTTCAGCACTCAGATGTTAAAGACAGATGTCCAGTCAAGCCTTCCAAGCCCTAAGAGGAAATGCAATAACTTGCTATAACCGAATAAACGGGTGATGATATATGACAGACTGATGCAGCTGACAGCTCACACTTTGCTGATGTGAGTGAATAGCGGAGAAGCATGTGATTAAATAATGGGTCATCAGCATTTACAGTCTCTGAGGTGTTCAAATGGAGCAACTTAGAGTAGCGGTCAAACATTTTATCTCTGTGTTTTAAAACAGAACATTCAGTGCCCTGTAGTGGAACCATCGTAGAAACTGACTTAGTCTTTAGAGTAGAACCAGTTTTTTTATGAAGAAGCGCCAAACCAATAATTCAAACATTTAACACAAACATGTAAAAAAAAGAATTTAAACAATGGTGTGAATGTTTTTTCTCATGAGAAAACATAACTATTTTACAAGGTGACGATAGCCTATCAATTTGCATGTGATTTCTATGGAAGTGATTCTCCTAAAGGCCCTCTCCTAAACCTAGCAATCAGTGGGGCATAAGCAGATCACACGAAAAACAAATGAATGAGCTACAAATTCCCACAAATTATCCATCGATTCTCCAAAATGATAAACGGTTAGGATTACTTGTGTATTATACTTTATTTTGTACAGATGCGGTTGTAATATTATATATTTATGTTGTATATACAGTATTCACTCACCTAAAGGATTATTAGGAACAGCATACTAATACTGTTTGATCCGCTTTCGCCTTCAGAACTGCCTTAATTCTACATGACATTGATTCAACAATGTGCTGAAAGCATTCTTTAGAAATGTTGGCCCATATTGATAGGATAGCATCTTGCAGTTGATGGAGATTTGTGGGATGCACATCCAGGGCACGAAGCTCCCGTTCCACCACATCCCAAAGATGCTCTATTGGGTTGAGATCTGGTGACTGTGGGGGCCATTTTAGTACAGTCAACTCATTGTCATGTTCAAGAAACCAGTTTGAAATGATTCAAGCTTTGTGACATGGTGCATTATCCTGCTGGGAGTAGCCATCAGAGGATGGGGACATGGTGGCCATAAAGGGGTGGACATGGTCAGAAACAATGCTCAAGTTGGCTGTGGCATTTAAACGATGCCCAATTGGCACTAAGTGGCCTAAAGTGTGCCAAGAAAACATCCCTTACGCCATTACACCACCACCACCAGCCTGCACAGTGGTAACAAGGCATGATGGATCCATGTTCTCATTCTGTTTATGTTGCATTGAAGCAGCTGCCACGTGATTGGTTGATTTAGATAATGGCATCAATGAGAAATTGAACAGGTGTTCCTAATAATCCTTTAGGTGAGTGTACATCTGATTGATCTCAAATATATAGGATACGTAACGTTAGGTTGAATTAATTCAATTTACCGGTTATCCTTCACTGTTCAGATTCAGCTGTACAAGCGGGACAATTCTTCACATTGTTGTTTCATTGTATGATTAGATTATTTGAAATAAGCCAATAATACAGAAAAACATAGTGAATTGTTAATACCTTGCGTTTTAAATTTTTTTCTAATTCTATTTTTGCTATATTTGACAGCATGTTTTAATTAAAATCATTTAATTATCGCAACGATGTGCGCTGGTCCATATATTTCACAACTTCCAGCTTTACACACACACACTGGTCTCCTGGTTACAAAATAAAATAGTTTACACAACGCTTCATTCTAAATCTCAGCTGTCGATTGCTTCGGGTTGAGTTTTTATAGTTTTAAATGGTTGTTTAGTGGCTGCCATGTCCTGCGTCGGATTAATCGATATAGCCTCCATGGGGCTACAGTGCAAGCCAGTGAAGATTAATCACTTTCCACACTACTATTTGCTTCCCACCTCGTGCATGATCCAATAAGACTATGACCTTTCCTATCATTATCGCAGGGGTTTTAGCATGCATTGTCCAGCCTGCTAATTAAAAGCCTATCAGTAATTAAACCAAGAGCGAAGCCGCTATTATTGCACCACTTCGTTGATCCATTTGGGCTCCCGGCACATGGTGGATTTCTTACTGATGGACATTTTCTCGTGGTGTATAAGACTGATTACTTTTTTCCCCTCTTTTCTGGTAGGTTTTTTAACGAGACGAGCCAGGGGACTGAAGGAAACGCTGGGGGGAAAAGAAAGGAGAGTGGGGAGGCGCAGTGGGAGCTGTTAGAGCTGAGAGAAGCTGACGGCAAGATGGACCCAAACAGGTCTGAGAACAGCTTCTGTGTGATACTAGAGGCTGACAACTCCCTGAAGCCTCTCTGATAATAAGCAGGAATTATGAGGATACATATAAAGGGGGATGTTTACCCGAATCTCATCATGTTAGCAGACCTTTGAGTATTACCTCAGCTCTTCACTGGTTCTCCAAGTTGATGATGAGAGAACGAAGCGTAGCCTCCTACAGAATGATTAGATTGCTCAAGAGCACCCATCACGTACGCACTCATATCGAGGAGGGCAGGTAAAAGTGAGGCGCTATCTGTGCGTTTGTTTAGCGTTTCTGGCAGCACGTGTCTCTTGAGAGGCTTCAGCCTTTGAGAACACCTGCACCAGACTTCCCTTCACTGCGTTGGTATCTGAAACGCTCTCAGCACTGTCATTTTTGTTCTAACCTGGTACAGATTTTAAAACAAATACCCTTCAAGCACAAAAGTTGTACATTTTCAGATGGATTTTAGAGTTTTTTTTATTTTTTTTTATTTTCAGGGGTCCCGTGGAGCTTATTCATTCAAGTAATCGCCTGGTTTATAAACAAAAAATCAAGTTACATCTTTTGATTAACAGTGCCCCCTGCTGACTCCATTTATAGTGACACCCACTGTCACAGCCTGCTCAGCTTCAATACAACCTTCCATCTGAAATTCAGTTTTTACACGATTTTTGATTTGCTTTATCTCTGAAAGCAAAATATTTCGACGCATTGATTTCATCAACACTTATTCTAGTCTATTTCTTTATCCTTTCCTCAGAGCCTGAGATTTTCTGTGTTAACCTTTCTTCTGATAAATTACACCTGTTAAATTATTTAATGCTTTCTGTAATTAATGGCCATCTTGACTCAATTCAGTTTCCGCCTGACCCTTAAGGCGGAACAAGAACGTGAAGTAAGAGAGATGGAGATCTAATGATTGGTGAAAACCACTAATAATGTTGTCATTGTTTATATTTTTGCAGGGAGACTGATGTAATCATGCCTCAATTGGAAGAGGATGAATTGCATCATGGTAGTGGACAAGAGCAGAATAGGACCTGTTCAACACAGCTGGGAAGCAAGCCCATCAATCTCACAGCCAATGGGCATCCAAGTGTGAGTGTGAAAGAGGTCTGTATAACCTTGCGTTGGTCCCTTATATTTACATTTTGAAGCTGCTCTTTTTCATTCTCATCTATTTCATAGGTTTTTGATATCTCCTCACTGTATGGGGAACTACAGCCTGGTGACACCAAGCTGATGACCTTCTCATTTCTTGGTCACGCTGACATCAGCACGCATGTGTTGGCATTGTGTGAGGTGGAAGGTGGGCCCACCTACGAGATCACACTCAAGGGTCAGGCTTCTTTTGTTTCATATACACTGGACACAAATGACATTGACTTTGGTTTACAGGTAACTTCACACGTTCGACATATTAGAAATATGATTAATTCACCAGAAATCTGTATAAATGAAAGGTTTTGTTCAACACAATCCCCCTCTCCCCGCACATAATCACAGTTGTTTGACCATGTGGCTGAAGCTGAACTCATTTTGAAGAACACAGGGAAAGTTGGATTTGATTTCTCTTCTCTAACTGGAGAACCAGGACTCTTACTGGAGCAACTGTTACCTGGTCAGCCTCTCATCATCCCCAGCAAGGTGAGA
Source organism: Pimephales promelas (assembly GCF_988280905.1). Lineage (NCBI taxonomy): Eukaryota > Metazoa > Chordata > Actinopteri > Cypriniformes > Leuciscidae > Pimephales > Pimephales promelas. The sequence goes on from NC_142778.1 coordinate 33,322,073, forward strand.
TGTTCTTCATGTTTTAAAACACTGATTACTTTCCTTCCCGAGTGCATCATATGTCATGGTTGTGTTTCTTCTGAAGGGTCACCTAGAGCCGTATGCAGAAATGAGGCTCAGTGTATACTACCTTCCAGGAATTCCAGAAGTATTTCACAAGACCTTTCAGTTGCAAGTGGCGTTTTATGAACCTGAAGTCATTACTGTAAGAGGAGAGGGTATTTTTCCTCGACTGTGTCTTGACCTTCCTAGGAATCTGGGTACGTTGTTGTCAGCCATACGCTACCTTTCAAAAGTTTCAGTAAGATTTTCTTTTTTAAAAAGAAACTAATGCTATAAAGGAGTAATTCACTTTAAAAAAAAACTTTTGCTGATAATTTACTCACCCCCAAGTCATCTAAGATATCCAGGTCATTCTTTCTTCAGTCAAAAAGAAATTAAGGTTTTTGATGAAAACATTTCAGCATTTTTCTCCATATAATGGACTTCAATGGGAACCAAACGGTTCAAGGTCCAAAAGACAGTTTCAGTGCAAACTGCAAACTGTTCAAAGGGATTTAAACGATTCCAGACGATGAATAAGGGTCTTATCAAGCAAGAAAGATCACTCATTTAAAAAATAAATAACAAAGTTTAAGTTTTATAAGCTTAAATGGACGCCTTGCTCTGTTAGGGTTAGGGTTATTTTGTGATGCGCGTTCGTGACTCTCCTATTCGAACTCATTCATTAAAATGAACGAATCTTTTCCCAAGTCAACTCGTTCATTTCGTTCATTGAATGACACGAAAAAAGATTCGTTCATTTTGATAAACGAGTTCGAACAGGAGTGTCACGAAGGCGCATCACAGAACAGAGCAAGGCGACCATTTGAGCTTATAAAACGTTTTTTTTTTTTTTAAATGAGCGAATTTTTCGCTTGATAAGACCCTTATTCATCGTCTGGAATCGTTTAAAGCCCTTTGAACAGTTTGCAGTTTGCACAGAAACTGTCTTTTGGACCTTGAACCGTTTGGTTCCCATTGAAGTCCATTATATGGAGAAAAATGCTGGAATGTTTTCATCAAAAACCTTAATTTCTTTTCGACTGAAGAAAGAATGAAATGGACATCTTGATGACATGGGGGTGAGTAAATTATCAGCAAAAGTTTTTTTTAAAAGTGAACTACTCCTTTAATTAAGGAAAGACGCATTAAATTGAACACAAGTCACTATGAAGACTTTTATATAATGCTAAACATTGTGTACACATGAGAATGCGTTCCCTTACTTTTCTCTCTCTTAGTGGATGAAAAAACAGGCAAAAAGATCCTATTGATGCCAACTCAAACAAGAAAAGGAGCTTTAAGTGAGAGTTAAGAGTATAGCCATTAAGTTATTGGCCAAGTCAGACACCACGTCTTCATGTGATCTAATTAATTGAATCTTATAAATGAATTAGCCATTCTGAGGCCAACAGAGCATCACAAAATTGTTCGGACACATTGCGAATTTCTGACAGGATGTTTTAAATTCCTGAATATGGTCCAACTTTCACTCTCATCAAATACAATTGAAAGGAGGCCAGCCCTGCGTCCTGGCTCGCAATCACACAGTAGCACCATGCCAGCTTGCTGACTGACGTAATGGTCTTGACCTTGAACTAGCTCAGCCCATGCGCTAGAACTGTTCAAACCCATTTTCTTGCCTGCAATGCAGCCAGTCAGAAGGAGTGCTATTTAGTGCTATTTATCTTAGAAACCAAGCAGTTTTGCTCTCAGTGGGAACTGAGGTCTTGTGGTTACAGAGCAAATAGTGCAACTATTACTGAGGAAGGAGTGGTGTGTTGCTCTCTGATTACCTATTGATCGGATTCTCTGTTTTACAAACACAGGTAGTTTGTACTAAACAGTGAAGAAATGACAGGCTTTGTTGCTCAAGAGATATTTCTACATCATAAGGTCAATACTACGACATTAAGTAACGCTATTGTTGAATTTGTAATAGCAATTCGTAAGATGATTTGATTTTGAACTGAAAATGGCTTTTTCTTTAAAGGGATACTCCACTTTTTTTTTGGGAAAACACAGACAACTTCCGGCAAATTTAGATTTGCTCTGAAAGTTAGTCTGGCAAAGAGCTCATTCAAGCTCATTTCCAATCCGTCGAAATCGCGACACCATTCAGAAACGTTGGGGCGGGGTTTACACGATGACGACAGCGCTGGGATTTTGAAGCAGATTTTGTAGCATACATTACAAAAATGGATGCCGCCGTCGAACATCACTCGTTCGAATCAGCTATCGCGTCTGTTTTAAGCGATTTGAACGTTTCCTTTTTGTTAAAAACAGAGTGAAGAACAACACTCGCTCTGCATACGTCATCTCCTTCATCGCTCTGATTGGTTTTAGGTCTACCCGCAGGGGCGGAGTGGGACCAAAAAATCTACCGGGAAATTTCGTAGACCACCGGCCCTCGTCACGGCACGATTTTAATAGCCGATAGCATTTACAGTTTTACTGATTTAAAAGGAACTTTGTTGTACTATGCTGGAGTAAAGTTCATAAATGGTCGTTCTTTCTCATAGTAATTTCTAAAACTATGTTGGGTGGACTCTTTGCCTCTAGAGGGGTTCGGGGGCATGCTCCCCTGCAAGAAAATTTTGGACATTTTAAGTTTAAATGCATCAATCTCGTGCTCTCTGAGAGATCAAAATTAAGAGCTTCAACCCATGAACTGCTCGTTGAACAAAGATAAAGCATTGATTTGTACCAGGACAATAAAGAGGGCTCAAACATCTTTTTAGTTATGAGAGTCTCAATCTGTATTACATTATCAATGGTGTTTTAGGATGCCAAACAATTACTATAATAATGTAATAATGATTTAAAATTATTCCTATGACGTACTGTAAAATCCATTTAGCCTATAAATGTACTATGTAAATGAAAATGAGTATTTCAAAAGTATATTTTAACCTACATTACACTATAATATAGGAAAATTAAAATACTTTTGTCCTAATTTCTTCACTTGCAAGAAAAAAAACCTTGAGCTTTTATTTAGGAGAAAACACCAGATGATCGCGTGAGCAAAGTAATCACGCAGCACAAACTGGATGCTATTCTAATGTCAGTTATTATAATGGCGCAACGCCATATCATGGTTTCAATTTTAGTTCGTTGGCAAAATATAACGCTAGAGACCTTAATGTTAGGTTTTACATTTTACATCTTTACATATGTGTTGGGAAAAGGGACAAGAGAGAGTTCGGTAAAAGGCGTTTTCGAACTCGCGTTCAGCGCATCAAAAAGCTGCTTTCAGGCACTTCACGCCCTACGACCTGAGGCTGGTTCAAGACGCGCGCCGTTTTGCTGTAAAGACAGGCAATTAGTGCAAATATATGCTCCGTTATAGAAAATGTGAAGAAAAAAAAAATGTTTTCTTGCCTTAGCTTGGGCCATGGCGAACTTCCAATAAATACATTTTATCAGACCGGCCCTCGCGGCCTCTTTGCCAGACGTGGCCACGCTTTGCCGGAGGGGTCAATTATGTGTAGGTCAATAAGGTCAATTATGTGTGAAAGGAATTTTGCATTTGCATTACCTATCTTTGAAATTCCTGCAAATATTGTGCGTCCTGTGCGAATTGACAAAATTACAGACATCCACAGTAATACATTCGTGTCCACGCGTACAGTATGTTCTGAAATGAAATCTCAATTGAATAGGGCTTTCGAAAGAGGCTATGAAACCTTATTAAGGTGTTTTCTGTTCACGGGCTAGATGCAGAGATATATGGTTCTTTGCTAAAGGAGGCAAAAGACTCGCTGGAGAATGAAAAATTAAAGGAAGGGGTGTTGAGCAGGCCTGTCACAGTAAAGGAGGAGATGCCACCTGAAAACGACTACATTCCCACTGTGAGTGTCTGTGATAATTGTACATTCCTCTTCCTAGCTTACCCATGAATTACTTGTGTAATCTGTTAAACTCCTGTGAGAGCAGCATTAGATTTAGCATTATAATTACCACTATTTGTGTGCATTACTATAAATAATGTCCTTATACGTGTGCCGTAGTATGATGGCCTGCTGCAGATGGAGTTAGAACGGCTCCTCGTGAAGGAAAATGCCGTGGCTGTTCAGAGACAGCACCAAGATCTAAGAGCAACTTGGTCCACTAACAACTGGCTCAAGAAGCTGTGCAAGTAAGTTTATTCATGTAGAAACCTTTCATTTTTTTTTTTTTTTACAAGCGATCAATGCATGTGTCTGATAGACCTTCTCTTTAGGTTAATCTTGCCTGAGTACACACTGGACTTTGGGTATGTCATTAGTGGCAGCATCGTGACCCACATTGCCAAAGTAACCAACACTTGTCCAGTGGCTATATCTTTCAGAGCTGACAAGAGCACACTGGCAGGCACAGGTTGGTCCATACCGCAGAATGTACAATAGATTTAAAATAGCCAGAGATTATGGTTCTGGACATCATCCATTTCAGTGAAACAGATGTATGAGTAGGTGTCGATCTTTGTGATGTGTTTAGATTGTGCCTTGATTAAAATTGAGCTTTTTCTTTGAGTGTTATTATTCCAGTATGTTAGTATCGCCAAAGCCTAAAACAGAATTAATATTCATTCTTTTTTTCCTCTCACAGGTTTTAGTACAGAATTGGACAGGGTGCTGAATTTGCCCTTCTGTGAGACAGAGACATTTGAAGTGAAGTTTGATAGCCGTGATACCAGTCTGGGGAAGATCAATGCAGTTATGCCCATACAGGTTTGATGAAAGCAACATTTCATATGAGACAAGCAAAGAAGTACAGGATGAAGAGATGCCTTTTTGATTGCAAACATTCACCATCATAATGACTCATTTGTATGACAATTGAATGTTATGACAAAATTAATAAGAAATATTACTTATCATTTTACAAATGGAAGCAAAATCTTAAAATTTGTTCATTTTTTTATTCAATTTCTCACACATGATGCTGATAATATAAAATATTTGTAATAAAAATGATCAATTTAGCATGTTGTTTGTATAGTACACACTACATTATAGCCCCTTTGTTGATTTTTTGACAGGTGACTAAGGGACCCCAAGTGCAGGTGTGTTTATGTGCAGAGGTCACCATGCCCTCCCTCACAGTGTCAACAGACACACTGCAATTCGACACCATCCAGTGTGGCCTGTGCCAGGTGATCACGGTCCAGCTGTACAATGACGGGCCAGTGCCCTGTGAGTGGAGTATCAGAAAGGAGGAACGGCCAAAAAAGGTACAAGCCTTTTACGCTACAAGCAAAAAGCCAGAGTCATTCTTTTTTCTTTTGAACAACATGCACTGATTATTTTTTTCACCGTAAGACTACGATCATGTATTGAAAAGGAGTCAGTTTTGATTTCATGTTGGGTCTGAGGTTCATTTCCATCATTATTAGCTGGTTAAGGCCCTGTATACACGAGAACGCTCGCGAGTGAAAACGTAAAAATATTTGACCGGATGTGCCTTTCATTTGAACGGCGACGGCGTTTTTGGGGCTTAAAAATGCAAAAAAGTGTTAAAAATCTTAAAAACGCTCCACCGTCGGGTTCCCGCTTAAAGGATAAAATCAGAGAATGTCTAATTGAAGAGAATTGGCACTGGCTGGTTACTTCCGGTTTCTGGACTGGCTGCAGTAATACGTCTCTGTCCATGCGGGGGCGGTCGAGTGCAGAATGAATGGGAGTCAATGGGGTTTCAACCCCAGAAATCCACTTTTCTCAGGATGTAATTTTTTGTCAAGTAATTTGAAAGTTACATTCAAAAGGGAGGGCTAAGATAATACACTCAGCTTATCTGTTGTAAAAATCCATTCAAAACTGTGATGACGTCGCACAATAGCAGAATGCTAGCGTGTTCCGGCCAACAACGGCCTAACCTGTAAGACATCGAAAGGACATAAGTACTCGTTCATTCGACTTTAGGCCTATAATCTATATTGAACTTGCGGAATCAACAATAAAATCTATGTTGATTTAACGACAAGCAGGTGAAAGAGACACATTTAGCCGTTTAGCCCCATAGACTCCCATTCATTCTGCACTCGCCCGCGATCACCTCCAGTGGAATTCTAATGGAACTGCAACCAAGATGATGCACAATGGGGCTAATAGGAAGTGCCAAGGCTCTCCGTTAGACGGGCCATGATAAAATGCAAAAGTCTGCTAGACAGTGAAGCTGTGCTCCACATTGCCACCTAGCCGCCTGGAGTGCATACTACATAGGATTTCACACACTTTTGCGTCACCATATGCACGCGGATTTCCCACCCATAACGCTTGTCTAAACGCAGAATAAAAAGTGATAACACAACGCCACTTTTGCATTTTCTCTTCAGATCATCTCCGTGTAAACATAGCCTAAGGAATGTCATGACCGGCTCAAAGCTGTGGCAAATGAAATGTGATTGACAGATTGCAGAAATAAACACTTATTAATATAAATAGAAAAATATATAAAACAAGTAAACATGGTCATCTGTAATGTCTGTCAGGTGCATGGATATAAGTGTATCAACCAGAGAAAACAAAATACTAAACCAAATAACAAAAACTAATTCAACCTAAGAACAAACCAGCTCAACTCAAAGTAACACGGAGAAAGAGCTCTCCTTCAACACTAACCAGCCTACACTTTTATAGAGGGATGAACAGGTGGATATCATTCCCTTGAAGATCCAGCCATAGCAGGAAGAGTAGAGAGACTCGTCACAGTAATGAATTATATATATATACTGGATATTAAAATGTGTTTGCCGTAGGGCTGAGATTCATTTGTCTTTATGGCATGTTTGCTGCTTCTAGTTTTAGATACGGCTGCAGTTTGAGGTTTACCTTAGCCCTATTACCATTTGTCATTATAAAGTTTTTTTGTTGTGTGATTAAATAAAGTGGAAATTTATTCCAGATATTATCTGTTTTGTGATTAGATTGACAAGCACATCCCACTGTACCTCAGACGACAGGCTGTGCTGAAACAGCGGCCTCCTCCAGTTGTCTTTGAGTTATTGCCTTCCGATGGCACACTCCATCCTGGTGACAGAACCAACGTGCAGGTCAAATTCAGCCCAGCAGAGGGGGTAAAGTCAACCACAGACACTAGCGACTGTATGATTATACAATTATTCGTTTCCACAAATGTATTAAGCAACTGTTTTCAATATGGATAACAACAAGAAATGATTCTGAAGGATTCCTGTAGGATCATGTGACACTGAAGACTGGAGTAAGGCCTGTCTGAAAATGTAATCACAGGAAAAAAAAATACAATTCAAATAACAAACAGTTGTCTTAAATTGTATCAATATTTCACAGCATTACTTTTACTGTGTTTTTGATCAAATAAATGCAGCCTTGGTGATCATTTTTCAAAAACATAAAATTCTTATCAACCCTAGTGATGATTTTTTAACACAAATCAGTTTACCATGTTGAATTGTATTCCTTAAATCAGGATGAAGGCTCCTCTACTGAGTTAGTTATGAATAATTCCAATATATTGTTGTGTTGCCTGCAGTCGACATGTTTTTATTCAAAAGCTTGATTGCTTCCTCTTTTCTTATGTGTTCCCTTCAGAGGACGTACAGTCAGAGACTTGTGATAACAGTGGCTCAGAGCACTCAGAAGATCCTGCTTCTGGCCCAAGGACAAGGAGAAGAGCCTCAGCTGGAGTTTTCCTCCTCAACACTAGATATGGGATCCATCCTACCCTATAGTGGAGGAAAGGTTGCTGAAGTGATTGTCCGCAACCCTTGCCCCTTCCCTATTGAGTTTTACTCTCTGGACTTCGACAAGCAGTACCTAGAAGAGGAAGAGGTGAGCTTAATTGGTTCCAAATGAGATTTTTGTCTGGATATATAGTATATTTTTAGATATCTTTATCTTAATATTTCTGTAAACAAATCCAGTTCAGTCATGAAACTCTAGAGGGTGCAGGTTGATTGGTCTTTACATGCAGTATGCAAGCATTCACATTATTACTGCATGGCACAAGCTGATTGGCCTCTGCTGATCCTGCAGCCAATGAGATTGCTGTGTTTGCATTGTTTGTTTCCTCTGAAAGCCTACAGCTGCCTAGATCTGCTACGGGACTTATGTCTATTTATGCAGCAGCATATCTTGCTTCACAGAAGCGTCTGTGTATCTATCAGTAGTAGCAAGTCCATGCTTGTTCTACAGCAGCGTAAAATATAAGACCAAATAAATAAATGAATGAATTAATGAATGAGGCATTTATATAGCGCTTTCATATGTACTACTGTACACCCAAAGTGCTTTACAATCATATCAGGTGTTCTCTCCTCAACCAATAGTGTTCTCCTCTAATGAATATTGGCATATTCAATAACATGCTAAAACTATTCAGAGAGTTGTCGTGATTTAAATATTTATATTAAAAGTAATGTGATGGCATACTGAAATATGAATATTTCAACATGAACATTTTATCAAATTTTCCAAGAATACATTATCTGAGCTATGTTATTAATTGTTTCATTTATAAATGAGCCCAGTCAGATGTGTTTGTTTTAAGGCCTGGACACTGTTTAGACAATCCCATTATATGCTTCTTTTCTTTCCGTTCTGCTCCTCAGATCATGCGGATGATAAAAGGATATGATGCTCAAAATGTGTTACTTCTACCTCCCCGTTCTCCTGGCGAGACTCTCCCCCCAGAACTGTTGGACTACTACAAAGGGCACAGCTCACAAACCAACCAGGGTACTGCATACTGCAGCAGAGATGGTCTACATTAGGGTTTTTTTTTTTGTCTTTTAAATGCCACCGACTTCGAAATCGGAAGTTGAAATTTATTTATTTAATATTTTTCATTTTATTTTTTAGTTTAATCTTTTTTTTTATTCATTAATCATTTATTTATTTTTACACAATGACTTTCTAAATTTTTCCATGGACTCCAGTTTGAAAACCCCTGGTCTGTATGATAATAGAAATTGCTATGTAATTTTGACAACTGAGTACTGCAGTCCAAAAATTTTTTGGAGAGTCGTCGTCCCCCCGCCGCCTCCTCTTTAGGCTCTTTAAAGAGTTATTGCCAGATTTTGGACATGCAACCGAAACAAGCTTAACTGACAATGGAAAGCGACGAGCCTTACAGTATAAGTTGATCAGCTAATGTATATGCTTGCAATGTTTTTATTGCAGAGGTTTTATTTATTTTTTTTAGAATTTGCGACCTCTGAACCACTTCATTTGCTAGCTTCCTTCGCTGTGTTTTCCACCCACTGACATACTATTCCTAAATACTACTATACCAAAATACTATTGGGTAAATTGGCTGTGGGCGGGATCACACAGACTAATAGATGTAGAATAGCTAGTACGGTACTAGTACAGTAAATAAAATTATGAGTAATTTAACTATTTAATTTAACTAAAAATTATGAGTAAAATAACAAAATTTAAGTAAATAAATTTTGTATAAGACTAACACAAATCGGACATCTGAGTGCATGATCATAGATTTTTCCTTTTGGCATAATTTCAAGTGAATCTAATAGATCTCGCCTGTTTTTAAGAATCTTGGGAAGGTGTTGCTGAAGATGACAAGGGGGAGACAGCTGAGGTTGAAACACCCGGTGGTAAAGGTATGGTTCAACTGAGGGCAATAGTGATTTTAATGCGTTTGCATTGTTTATGAGATTGGTATTATGATACAGTACATTATTGCAGGCACAAAAATGAGAATACATGTGTCTTCCTCTCAAAGGCTTGACTAAAACTGCAGTGGGGGAACTGGAATACGACCCTGTGTCCAGAGCTATCGCACGTCACATGGGCATTGATCTTTCACCAGAGGGCAAGGCTGCCCTAAATCGCCAGGGCATTGCCATCATTGTGCATGGCGCTCCCCTGTCAGGTAAGATGATAAATAATAATAAAAAAAGGTATTTTTTTTCCAAGCACAAAATGATCGCATCTGTAAATGTAAGGATCTGTGTTGCAGGTAAAACAAGGACAGCAGTTACTCTGGCTAAACACTATGGGGCGGCTTATCTCAGTGTAGATGAGGTGGTGCAGGAGGCCGTGTCATCAGGGAACAGCGCTGCAGCCCTGAGGGCAAGAGAACTATGTACCAAGGTTGCTGTGGTGTATGCTCAGAAGGAAGTGGAGGATATGATGGCTCTTCCTGGTCAGGGTGCTGGTGTTCTTAGTGTTGAAGCAGTTGCCAAACACACGGCAGAGGGAAGCCAGACCAGTGATCCTAAAGTCCAGCCCTCTTCTGCCTCAACCCGCAACAAAACAAACATCACAGGGCATTCACAGAAGAATGACAGCTATGGTCCTGCTGCTTCAGTGGTACACACATTTTTAGGGCTTTTCACTTATTCACATATAGTATATTAGATGAAATTGAATATATGACAATCCTTTACTCAATATGATAAAGCATAAATTTAACAGATTTAGAAAAGTAATAATTAACGCAAGAAAAACAATAGATCAAACATTTTTCTAAAAAGATTTTGTGATATATACAGTGTAAATAGTAAGATATTTATATGAATAAATAAAAAAATCAATGAAAAATTAAATTCTATTCATCAAAGAATTTTGAAAAAATTTATCGGCATTTAAAAAAAACATACAAAATAAATAGCACAAATGTTTTCATGATTTTGTAAGGATCATGTGACTCTAAATATTGAGCTTTGCCATCAAAAAAATAAATTACTCTCTCTCTCTCTCTCTCTCTCTCTCTATATATATATATATATATATATTAGGGCTGTGCAAAAATTAATTGCGATTAATCACGTCCAAGATAAAAGTCTGTGTTTGCTGTATATAATTATTTTGTATATATAAATACACACACATGCATGTATATATTTAAGAAAATGTGTTATTCATTTATAAAATATTTATATAATATAGATTATGTATTTTTATATATATACACAGAATTTAAGCGCAAATAATTCTTAAATATATACATGCATGCATAGGTATTTATTTATACAAAATAGTTATATACAGCACACACAAATATATTATGTAAACACAGACTTTTATTTTGGATGCGATTAATCGCAATTAATTAACATATATATATATATATATATATATATATATATATATATATACATACATTGTTATATATATATATACATTGAAATCAGTTATTTTAAATTGTAACAATCTTTCACAATATTACTGACTTGACTGTTTAAAAAAAAAAAATATATATATATATATATATATATATATATAAATAAAATAATTGCAGTGTTGGTGAGGATAAGAGACTTTCCCTACATTAATATAGTAAGATAGTGTAGTAAAACATATCCTGTAATAAGTGGATCTGTTCTGTACTGGATCATGTATGAATGGATATAAATCAAAATGTGTGTTTGTGTTACAGACAGATGGCCAGGCACCCAGGCATCTGAGTGTCAGTCAGAATGAAGAGCTGCCTGATGATGTGTTGGTAGAGATCCTGTCAGAAAGACTGCAGGTGAGAGGATTCTACTGTACGTTTGTGGTCATTTTATTGTATACCCTATGCCTGGTATCTGATATAAGGATGATAGTTTATGTCAATCACATTCACAGCATATGTAGACAGCACATAGTGATTTTGTCTTCCTTGCTCCCATGGCATAGCTTAGCGACTGTCAACGTGGTGTTGTGGTTGACGGATTGGAGACACAGTACAGCAGCTCTCTAAGGAACACACTCCAGATCATTCTGAAAGCATTCAACAACCGTCGCCATATTTATGTTATGGACCTCTTTAACAGCTACAGCGCCTTCAAGCTCAGGTGCTCTACACCCTTTTGACACTAATTCAACATAAGATTTTTCTTTTTTGCTTTTGAAGTACACTGGAAAAATTGTTTACCTTAATATTATATTCCAAAACTTTTTTTGTCACACTTAACCCCTTTGACATAAAATATTTATAGCACTGTACCTTTAAAGCATTTAATTCGTACTAACTGTTTTAAGTTAGAGTCATAATACTAATATTTTATGCCGTCAATTTTTCACTTTAAATGTTAATCCATCAACAAATACATTTAATTCAGGGTGTATACTCTAAAAACAAGTCTTTTTAAGTCAATTTTAATTACAGGTTTTACAAAAAAAGTAAATGCATTCTAAATGAGTAATGATAGCAAATATTCAAAGTGTTCTTCACACACAAAAACCGCACATAAGACCAAATTGTGTATTATTTTAGAGAATCAGAAAAGTTTGAGCAAGAACAAGTAGAGAGAAGACAACAGGAGCTTGAGAGTTTAAGAGCAGAGGAGATGACGCCTAGTGAAGACTGTGATTCCAGACCACTAGAGGAAGACACTCTGCCACAATCTGAGGACCTACAACAAGAAATGGTTTGTTTGGGAGTAGAATTGACGATATGTTTACGGTACTTTCAAAAGACTATTCTTGTAAAATTTAGTAACATGAGTAGACGAAATGTATTAAGTATTTGACTTCCAATCAAAATAAAACTTTTAAAACCTTTGCTGTGTTTTGTTGTTCTCCGTCAACAGTCCAGTGAGAGTGACCGACAACTACTGGCCCGATTCCATCTGTACGAACAGAGCCAGGCAGAACTCAAACACGTTCTTCAGTTCTGGGACCGAACGCAGGGTCTTTTAGCACAGCCCATGGCCTCCGAAGGCCAAGAGACCAGAGACATGGATTGTCCTCCCCCCTCTGCCAAAAAGAGCAAGAAGGAACGAGAGAAGGAGAAAGCTGAGAAGGAAAAGCCAGCAGAAATGAAGTCACCAGCTCCTAGTCAGACCCAAGTGTCAACTGATGGTGTTGAAGACTTGGAAAAGACGGTGGTGCCAGAACCCATCCCACACATATGGCTTTTTATAAAAGAGAAGGAACTGAGTGCTTTGGAGATCATCAGTAGCATGAAACTACCCTCCCATGAAGAGGTCAAATACTTCAATTTCTCGTTATGTTGGAATTATTTTCTTTGTGCAAAGTTTGTATCCGTACATAGTGTATGAACTTGAAGTTTTTTTAAAAATTGTTTTTACAGGTTTTGCATGGGCTAGGGTTAGGACCTGAAGGTCCACCCATCCCACCACCAATAATATTCTCCATAGTCTCATACCCTAAGATGAGATCAGTGCCCAACACAGATCTCTCCAGCAGCTGTTTTACTTTTTTGATGCCCATGTCTTGTGACGACGTGAAAGAAGCTGCTCAGGTACTAAAGTCTCAAAGAAACTCTCTTTTTCATATCTAAAGCCTTGTCATTTAAAGGGATACTCCATCGTTTTTTTCATATTAAACTGTTATTCCCTTAACTAAGACGAGTTGATGCATACCTCTGTCGTCTCAATCGCTCTGGCGCACGAGACACTTTGATCGCACTTAACTAGCCCAGTTCATTCAATATGGGCCAAGCAGAGAAGCGACCAAACACCTCCACGTTTTCCCTATTTAAATACAGTTACTCGAGCAGTGTAACCCGACCTAGGACGTGACACAAAATAAAACGTTGCGCTTTTCTAAGCGTGTAAAATGGATGAACTGGGCTAGTTAAGTGCTATCAAAGTGTCTCACGCGCCAGAGCGATTGAGACGAGAGAGGTATGCATCAACTCGTTTAATATGAAAAAACGGACGAGTATCCCATTAAATGTAAATTTAATTTGAACAAAGTAAAAGTCTTGTCTGAACCAAATTAAAATCAATATACTTGTCGTTTGCAGGAAGGCATGGCAATTACTAACACTTCTCAACCTGGCCAGTGTACACCTTTTGAAGAACCCAACTCAGAATACAGCAAAGGGTACAGGAGGTCCTTTAAGCTCATATACAGTACAATCACAAATCAATAGAACCATTTCATTCTGAGAACCATTCCGTTCTTTTACAGACTCACTCATTTCCGCTGGATTGTACCACCAAATGGAGCAGTTACCCTAAGGATAGGGTTTTACTCTTCTGTTCTTGGAAAATTTGATCAGACTTTCAGCTTTGAGGTGATGGGGACCAAGCGATGTTATCAGCTACACTGTAGAGGAATTTGTGCATACCCATCTATAAGCAGAGACCCCAAGTGAGTGACGTTTCATTAGGGAAATGAAGTTATCATTGAACTTAGACAGGATTTAATTGGTGTATATGTGTTTATTTAATAGGATTGTGTTTGCACACTGCAAACAGATCCTGCGGCCTGAGAGCGGACTCCAAAAGACTTACATTATCCAGTCGAAGCTGTATGAGTTTGGACCTCTACTGTGTGGAAAGACCAGGGACAGGTGCTGACATTAAGTGCCAAACTAACCCTATTGCATTATTGGTTGTCTTAACAGTCGATATTAAATGTTTATTTATATTAGGTATTTATTAGTATAAATGATGTTATCCTGACCCAGGTTTGAAGAAGGAAAATATCCTGAGAACATGGAAAAGTTTGTAATTCACAACAATTCTACAATGAAGGAGGAGATCCATTTTTGCTTCGAACATGATACCAAGGCCACCACTTTCCTTCTTGACCCTCCAAATATGACTCTGGAACCCAATGAGCGAAAAGTATGCACATTTATATTTCTTATTGCACAAAATCTGTGTTTGTTTGAACTGTAAAACATTTTTAAATATTTTAAATGAGCTGTAAATGCTCCAAATAGTCTATTACTTTATTAAAAAGTGTTTTGGAGCTTTAATTTCAGTGTGCTGCTGCCACATTATTCCTTTTTCGTTTGTTTTTTATTTTTTTGTCCATCACCCGAAACCCAAATTAGGTTTTGAATGTGCACACCTTCATACTTACTACTACTACCTGTACAATAACATTAGCCGTCAGTTTATTGTCATTAATATTCCCCTGGCAGGTACTAGTGGTGTGGGCATACCCAAATACCCCCAAACATATAGAGGACAAAATAGTGATCTGTATCAAGGGGAACCCAGAGCCTGTTGTTTTCCGTCTCTCCTGTGTTGGAGTCAGGCCTGAATTGGAGCTGGACCGCAAACTGCTCCAGTTTGACAAAACTCCACCATACAGGTCTACTACATTTACTTTACCAAGGAATGTGATTATTGCTTGAAACACTTTTTTTTTAACTAACAAATGACTTTTTGTTAATTGTTATTCATCAGAAATGCTTCACATGACAATATTCTTCTCATTAATTTTCATACTTTTCCTACAGAAAAGAAACCCGGAGTTTGCGTTTAAGGAATAACACCCTTTTGCCAGCTGCTTGGAGGCTGAAGGGCCTGGAGACGCTTGGGGAGGAATTCAGCTTGTCTCAGAACCAGGGCATCATCATGCCTCATTCTGACTTCAACCTTCACATGCATTTTATAGCTAAGAACCCCATCAAATTGAAGAGATCCATTTGTTTAGAGGTACTGCTGCAATAAATGTGAATATTTCCTGGAGACATAAAGTCAGTGTAACTGTAATTGGTGTTGTACTTAGTATGCATTGGGTTGTGTACATTTGCCTGATAAGGCATGTTTTATTTTACCAGGTGTCAGATGTGGAGAACGTTCTTGACGTCGTTCAACATTCAGAGAACATTCAGATTATTGCAGAGGCCTATGATATTGCATTGGACATAACCCTTCCAGAAGGTACTTAACTAACATTTAGCTCATTGGTTCATCATGGATGTATGTCTGTTTACATTCATTGCATGTGTACAGAAAAGAGTGACCAGAATTAATTTCTTAATTTTGAGGGTTGGTAAATGAACTTTCATTTTTAATTGAACTATTCTTTTTTCATGTTTTTTTTGTATTTGCTGCAGATTCTGGTGATTCATTAGATTTTGGAACAATCAAAGTATCAGAAGAGGTCAAGAAGTCAATTAAGTTGGAAAACAAAGGCAAATATGACATAGCCTTTCAGTAAGTTACTATATAGATATTTAATCATATGTTTCCATTTTAATAAAAGTAATAACATCACAAATGTCTGTAAAGTTTCTTTTTTGTGAATCATTTTCTCTTGCAGATTTACACTGGTGTCCACAGAGCCAGGAATGCCAGATCTGAACTCAATATTCTCCATCACTCCTCCGAAGGGCTCTCTACGCCCCAACAATAAACCCAGCAATGTCCAGATTATTTACCACCACAACAAGGAGATGTTCATCAGAGATAGCCCAATCCTTTGCTGTCAGGTCTTAAAACTTAATATATTCTTTACCATGCAGTATTTTTTACATCAAAAACTAAACTAATATATTTTATTGAATTTTCTGAATAGGTTATTGAGCCCAATTTGGATGGTGGCGAGACCATTAATACTCTACCGATCAAAGTGTCAGTCCAGGCACTTTTCTCCAAATATAGGATCAGTCCCACTAATGAAATCAACTTGGGCCCACTTCTGTACGGCTCACGTAAAAAACAGACTCTCACTGTGGAGAATAAAGGCAACTTTGAGATGCGTTTCCACATTTGGATGTGTAAAAACGCCCCTGTTCTTTCACAGAGGAGAGGGTAAGGCTATTGTTTATAATTAAATGAAATGAAATTGTGTTAAACATTAAATGTCCTGGTTCCTGTTTGTTTTTAAGCTTGGGAAGTAAGAAAACATCAAAAGACAGTTATGCTACAAAACCATCCTCTGCCAGTGAATTACGACACACTATGCAGAATGAGTTTGGCACGACAACACAGGTAAGAAACGATATTTCTTTTTTTACAGTTTTAATGGCGTGTACATTACATGTAATATATTACAAATTATGTTTATATGGAATGCATGTTGTTGTTGTTTTTTTTACAGATACATTTGACATGTGGTGTTTTCTCATTGTCTCCATGCTTCGGGATTTTGGCACCTGGAGCCCAACAAATAGTTACTGTGGATTGCAAGGCTGAGCATGTAGGTAGTTGGGAGGAATGTCTAGCAATAGACATCTCTGACAGAGACCCCTCTGATAATCCAGACGGGATTCCATACAAGCTAGTAACAGAAGTTTGTGTGCCAGGTTTGTGACTTTGAATGAGTAGATCTGAAGTTCTGTGAAAAATGTTCTTTTTCTTCTGTTTTTGTTCTGTTTTTTTCTTTCTTTTATGGTAATCTAATCACTTTATTTACTATAAATCACCCAGAGGACTGCCAAATGTCCTGATAAGTATAGAGAGGAACCTTAATCTTAAAGGGATACTTCAGGATTTAGCATTAAGCTCTGTATTAGTAAAAAACCTGTAGTATTTTCAAATTACCGTGATTTCCACCATCATATCCTCAATAATGCTCAAACTAGACGCGCTCAACTATCAAGACGTTCTAAAACAGTGATCAAAGTAAAGATGAAGAACCGCACTCTCTAGTTAAATCTCATGAAGATTTATTCATTCACATAGTGTCGGCCATCTTTTTTTTGGAAGTTAAGCTAGCAGGCTCTTGTTCTGTGGAGAAAGCTGAGTAGGGCGGGGTTACCATCCTCTTTTTCCCGGACGTGTCCGGCCATCGATGTCCGGGATTCAGCTTTTGCTTTCTGCAGTCGCCATTCATTGTTTACATGCACAGCTTTTGTTTCAATCTAACTGAATTAGTTTGGACATGCTGGCCATTTTGGTGGAGCGTTCTTCCTCCACCTGCTCGACATTTTGGGCAATCTCGAAACACATTTTCGGGCAGACTCATCATGACTACTAGACTCACTAGTAGCCTAGACCTGTTGTTTAACTACTGCACTCTGTTACCGGTAGGCGTGGCCTCCTAGGGCAGCGAAGCAAGTGCATTCTGGGAGTTGTTGTCTCTCATCCACATAAGCCAAAAATACATTTTCTGGCTTTTCTCAGTCTAGAAAGCTCCAAATTCCAAAATAATTTCACATTTCTTCTACATAAATGACCCATTTTAAATAAACATTCATCTTTCCAGAGGTGAAGTATCCCTTTAATTAACTAATTCAATTTATACAATTTCTTAAATGTTATTAAATTTATAAAATTTATGAAATGTATAGAATTTCATAACCTGGTCTTGAAATTCTTTATTTTATATTAGCCACCCATTATTTGGATAATTACATTGAATCTACCCACAAATATCTTCCTATTGTGCTCAATGGGCCCCATGGTGCAGGTGCATCCCAGTGCTCAGTGGGTCCTGTGGTGCAGCTCCACCTCTGGGCTCAGTGGGCCTTATGATATAGCTCTGCTTATTGGCTTAGTGTCTCATGAATAATGTGTGAATGAATTAAGAAACACATATGAAGTATGAAAAATAAATATTGCTGCTTAAAAAAATGGGGAGGGGATCTTAAAGTTCTTGTATAGTTTAAAATAATTTTTGGTGACAATCTTCATTTAGATTTTGATCAGTCTTTGTCACTGTATTGTTTATAGGAATAGCAAGTACAGACATAGCTTCTATCTTTGAGGAGCATCGCATCTGTAAGAACAGTAGCATGCTGCAGTGTGAGCAATACCGGGACAGTATGGGTGTCTACGTACAGGACGAGAACAAGTTTATCTTCAACAATGTACTGGTGGGTCAGTCGGCCAAAGCCAAGTTTCGGCTGACCAATCCAGGAAAGGTGTCTTGTGAACTCAGCCTGGCGATCAAAACAGTCAAGGTGTGTTTGTGAGGGGTGGTTCTGCCACCATTTACATTATTCTGCAGAATATGTACGAATTTTATAGCATTTTTATGTTTTGAAAAATGTTTACTGCTCAACTGTATCTTTGCTTAACCCGTTTTTGATCATTCTAGACGACAACGCACAATGCAGAGGTTTTTGATTTGACCCCTGCAAAGATGTGTATCCCCAGCCACTCTTATGCTTTTGCCACAGTCACTTTTTCTCCCTTGACTATGAGCACATATCACGCGGTGTTTGAGGCAGTTCTGAAGATGAACACAAGGTAACTGCATCTCAGTGCAGATTGAACTGTTTAGAGTATGTTGAAGCTTTACTCGTTCTGTTTTGAATCACAATCAAACTTCTGCCCACAGACCCAAAGCTCTTGTGTTTGATCTGATGGGTGAAGGCAACTTGCCCAGCATCACTGTTCTGAGACCCGTTCAGAGGACCAATCGAGGTCAGCCAGTGCTACAGTTTAAGCGCTTATTGGTGGGACGAGGGCAGACTCTTCCATTAGTGATCAAGAACAATGGCAATGTGCCAGCACAGGTAAGATCAGAATTAGTTTATGACTGAATTGCTATTTATCTAACTTGAATTATCCATTCTCCCATTGTATTCGCAGGTTAGCCTTGTTCTACAGTGTCACCTGGATGTTTTCACTCTAAAAGCTGCCCCTGGCACTGTATGCAGACTGGCCTCCTCACACACGGAAAGCAATCCCGGAAAAGGCAAGCCTTACACACGAATGAAATGTGTTCTTCCCACTGTAATTTCTGCACAATGCTGTTATGTCTTGCTTTCCAAATAACAGCTATGAAACTGTCAGTGTCAACACAAACAGCAGCAGATTTTTTTGGACCTTGTTCCATTTCATTAAATTGGGTGTCATTTTTTATAGGTTATGTAAGGGATCATTACAAAATACAGAATAATCAGTACCCTGATGTCAAGCAGGCATGGTTGACTAAACAATGCACCATTGACCAATCAGAATCATGTATTCTAGAGAGCTGTGTAAGAATATTTTAAAATTTAATTTAGCCATTTCAAGCTTTACGATTATTACATTTTTATGGAGTGCTGTACCATAAGTAACAAAATGTTATTTCTTCCATGACTTGTGTATAAACATTTCGCTGGAGATGACAAGCAAAGAGAACATTAGAATGAGATATGCAAACAAAAATGTATTAAAATATAACTGCGTTTTTGTTCCTCATCAGAGGCACAGCTTGCTCATGTAGCCTCTCTGATCCTCATGACTGGGCAACACGCAGAATTCCAAGTCGGCTTTCATCCAAAAGTGGCTCAGAAGTTTGAGGCCAGCATGAAGTTAATGTTAAAAGATAACCAATATGATCAGACTGTGGTGCAGCTTGTGGGCGAGGGTTACCATGACATCATCATCCTGGACAACATTGGCAGCAAGGTTCAGCAGGACAGTATTGAAAGTAAGTAATGCACAGGACAGGAATTTTTTGGGTATTCTGTCATTGTTGCTAAATTTTAGAATATTTCAAACATTCCTAAGCATGATTACAGGGGTGATGAACTGAGAAATCAAATTTTCCTTTTGACATCTAAGAGTTCATCATATTATTAGAATATCCTGTAAGTTTCAGAACTGAAAACATCCTTTTTAGTCCAATTAAAGCTTTTAATGACACCAGGCTCAGCAAACGACTCGTTTTTCAAAGTGGGGAACTATGACGTCACCACCCCCGCAGAAGAAGATCAACGCGGCCGGTTTAGCCCCGCCCACCGATTTGTGCATTACACGCATAGCTAAATAACACCTCGTGATGACAAACCAGATCGAGCTACCGAGCAATTAACATGCCGTTTACAAAATATTGTGCAGTACCTGGTTGTGGAAGAAGACAGTCGCTGCATAAGGTTCCTCTGGATTCCAATAGGACTGCATGGATAACTTTATTTTTAATGACGTTCCAGCTGATGAGGGTAAAACATTGTCCGTCTGTTCGCTTCATTTCACTGAGGATTGTTTTGTAAACAAGACTGGATTTGCAGACCGATTAAGAGTAAAGAACGGTGCTGTGCCGTCTATATTGGATCCGACAGGAATGGTGCAACATACGGACTCTGGGTCGAACATGTATGGGCGAATCATTCCGGTTTCCATTTTACAACATTGGACGTTTTCAAAACAATTTCGCCGACGTGCACCGACGAGTGAGTTGAAACTCATTATAATATGCAAAACTGTTATCCACTCACAGCAGTGGGCGTTTACTTCCAAGTCTTCAGTGCGAGACGCCCATAAAAACCGAGCGTTTTTCAGCTGGGCTCAAAACTAGGGTAGAAAATAGCCTATTACTTATTCAATTTTGATGTTTTTGAATGCAAAAACCAAGCGAACGTCATAAGTTGACCTCAGACAACAATTGAATAGAATTTTAAAAGCCAGTTCATGACCCCTTTAAGATAAAAATTGTGCTTTTTATTTTATAGATATTTTTTGTTTTCAATACCCATGTAATATTATACAGTAATTATCCCTTCTGATTGTTCCTCTCAGGTCCGTCTGACCTTATGGATTTTGGAGATTGTCACGTGGGCCACACTTATCAACAAACTTTGACCATGACAAACCCAAGCAGCTCCAATGTGCTACGCATTGAATGGCTCCCCAATGGCCCAGAGCTGAGTTTTTCTCCACAAGTTGGCCACCTGCATGCCGAGTGCTCCAAAGTCGTGACTGTGACCTTCTGCTCAGAGCAGCCAATTGTGCTGAATGCACAAACTATAAAATGTAAACTCAGCAGTATTACCTTTCAGGAGCTTGTAGACCAGGTTCCAGACTGGGATGATTGTCACAGGACTGTTAAATGGGTGGATGCAGACAAGTCGTCACAACAGCCAAACAAACGGAAGGTGGGTTTTGTTGGGTCTGTTATAGAGATGCCAATAGCACAAATGATAATTAAGCGAATGCAGTAGTTCATCTAGAAAAAAACTTGATCTGCACATTTGATAAAGTTCATTAAAAGCCAACATTTTGACAAAGTTTAAAATAAGAAATAGTCACAATTATGAAAAAGGAAGTTCCAATTGAGATTGCAATTGCAAGACATGAAGTGACAATTACAATGAAATAATTGTTTAAATAGTTGGGGTAAAAAATTAGGTCTGACTTTACAGTGAAGATATAATTCTTCTAACCTAATCCCTGTTCTGTGATCAGGTTGCGGTGACAGACCCTGAGCCTCCTCACTCTGTGGTGGAGAACTCCTCTAGAGAGATGGAGCTCATGGTTAGTGCCTCTTGTGATTATGTCAAATACCAATGTGACACTGGGCCCATCCGCTTCAAAGACACAATGCTGTACCAGACCAGAGTCTTTCAGTAAGTTGAAATGCACTCATACACTATAGCTTATTATTAATTTGGACAGATGAATGTTTTCATAAGTGTTGTTATGTTTGTTAGGCTCCAGATGGAGAACAAAGGCAGTGTTAAGATGGAGTATTCTTGGCAGGTTCTAATGGATGCATATGGGAAGACTAAATGCTTTGAAAATAGAGGTAAAAATATTTAAATTGTGGTCTGATTCCTCTTGTTACATGTTACTGGATTTTATTTGACATATTCAGTTGATGCAAGTGAAAAAAACTGTATTAAAGGTAATAGTAATATATCTGATGGATCAGGTAGGAGTTCTCGCTCGGCTCAAGGCAGTAGGACACCAGAGAGACCAGCAAGCTCTCTGCAGAGTGTGTCCTCTCTACTGCTAGGAGACCCAGAGCTTCCTCCCTTCAGTGTTGATCCTGGTATAGGGGTTATCAATCCAGGAGCCAGTCAAACCTTCCACATTCGATTCTCCCCGCTGGAAGTGGCTGAGTTTGAGGCCCGTTTGATGTGCAGGTCAGACTCTTGTATTTACAGACACGTAGAGTGTATTATTTTCCTGTCAGATTTAATGAATTCCTAACACTCTCTGATTAAAATTAGCTGATTATGATCTACTGCTCAGTTACAAACTGTTTTTAAATTGTAGCATCCCTAATCTAAAGGACGAGCAGAGTCCAGTCATCGCCGTGAGTGGACGCAGTTTGCTGCCATACTGTCATTTCCACCTTAAGGATTCAGACTACCTGACTGGAAACAGACGGGTCCCTGAGCCTCACAGCTCACTCACTGTGGACCCCAAAACCAGGGTTATTGAGTTCACCTCAGTGGGTATTGGCACTTCTGTCCGCAGGTAAGCGGATCATTTTTATAAAATGGATAGTGCCGAGTTTGATTAATAAACCATAAACTGTTATATAATATGTATTATTTGAATGGAAACCATGATACAGTTATTTCAGGATTCTTTGATGAATAGTTTGTTCAAAAGATCAGCATCGATTTGAAATCTTTTGCAAATCCATACTTGTCTTTACTGTCAATTTAATGCATCATTTCCCAAACTGGGGTGCATTTCCCAAAAGCATTGTTACCCAACTATAGTCGCAAGTTCCGTCGTTACCAACGTAGTTTAACGATTTGGTTTGGTTTGGTTTCTCCAAACCATAGTTTCAATGAACATTCGCAAACAGCATCTCAAACCTAAGTTGGAACTACAGCTCTACGCCAAATACTGCATGTTAACGTGAATAAATAATTCAAATGAATTATCCCGCTTATACCATGGTTATTTTGAAAACTTGAAGCCGTTATTTACGTTAAACGCAAATATTTGATCGGATGGGTAAAATTAACGGTTGTTTTCGTCAGTTAGGGTTCGTTAGATCTACATTTACATTTATTCATTTAGCTGACGCTTTTATCCAAAGCGACTTACAATTGCTATATATGTCGCACACCTTGTCTTGCTCAGGGACACTTTGGTGTCTCACAGTGGATTCGAACCCGGGTCTCTCAAACCAAAGGCATGTGTCTTATCCACTGCGCCATCACCACCCCTGATCTACTGTAGTATTCTGCCCGCTTTGAATTGGACACAGAGATTGTGTGAAGTTGTGTGATTATATTTATTTAAATGAATGAATTATAGCATTTGATAATCAAGTGCTATGAAGGTTAAACAGTGAGTTACATTATTGTATGGGAAATGCACCTCTGAATGGTGGTATATACTGTACTCTATAATATAATATGCTGACAGTCTTGTCCCTGATTTAATAAATGAGTGAGTGATATTATACAGAAATAATGAATTCAATTATTTTCTCTCAGGGAATTTGGTATTATTAATCCCACAAACAAGCCATACTCTTTCATCTGGAGATGTGATGACTCAAGCAAATCTCCATTCACCTGCCTCACACCAAACAAGTCCGTTCAGCCGGGAAAAGAAGCGAAGGTGTTTCGTTTATTCTAACAAATCACGGTGCACATATTTTGCTGGTCACATGCATAAATATCAAAGTTTCCTCTCTGTTGTTTTCAGGTCTCTTTTGAGTACCGGGTTCTCAACCTGGATTTAGTGGAATCCTTCTGGACCTTCTTAATTCCTGAACACAACTTGTCTTTGCCCTTTCTGCTGGTGGGCTCTGCTAAAGAGCCTATAGTCTATATTGATCGAGCCCACCTCAATCTGGGCAGCTTGTTACTAGGTGAGGTTTTTTAAAAAAAAAAAGCTAAATTCTGACATGTTTAGGGATAGTTCAGAAAAAAATAAAAAATCTGTTATCATTTACAGTACTAACCCTAACAATGTCCTATATTCTTCTGCGGAACACAACAGAATATTTTGAAGAATGTTTCGACTGTTTTTGTCCATGCAATGAATGTTAATGGGGTCCAAAACAACATTGGAACATTGGAAAATCAATACTGAGATATTCTTGTAAATGATAACAGCTACTGATTTAGATAGTTACTGATGATATTCACTCTGAAGTTATGGGTAACACATGCCAGTCTTTTCACCAGGTGCCTTTACTGTATGTGCAGGTTTTGAAGCTCATCAGACTGTTTTTGTGGTTAATGGAGATGATCAACCATTCCATTTTATGGTCCAAGAGTCCTCATGCCACTCTGAAGGCTACCAGGACAGCTTAGTGGTCGAGCCTATGGAGGGAACAGTTCCACCCAAAGAGAAGTATGTTGTTGTGTTTGTATAAAGTCTGAGACATAACATTTATAAAGTTTAAAGGGTTAGTTCACCCAAAAATGAGAATTAAGTCATTAATTACTCACCCCCATGCTGTACCAACCCCGTAAGACCTTCGTTCGTCTTCGGAACACAAATGAAGATATTTTTGATTAAATTTGAGAGCTGTATAACTACCACATTGGCTCCTAAGGGACTGCCTCTTGACGGCCCAAAAAGTCAATGAAGAAAATGTTTAAATATCCCAAGTGACTACCGTGGCTCAACTATATGTTTATCAAGCGACGCGAATACTTTTTGTGCGAAAAAACAAACAAAAATAACGAGTTTATTCGACTATTTCTTTTCTTCCTTGTAGGCCAGAACGAGACTTCCTTATAGATTTCCACGACGCATGCGCGAGAATTGCGATCTGAAGTAGTGAAGCTGGTGTGAGCAGATCGCAATTCTCGCGCATGCGTCGTGGAAATCTAAGGAAATCTCGTTCTGGCCTACAAGGAAGAAAAGAAATAGTCGAATAAACTCGTTATTTTTGTTTGTTTTTTCGCACAAAAAGTATTCGCGTCGCTTGATAAACATATAGTTGAGCCACGGTAGTCACTTGGGATATTTAAACATTTTCTTCATTGACTTTCTGGGCCGTCAAGAGGCAGTCCCTTAGGAGCCAATGTGGTAGTTATACAGCTCTCAAATTTAATCAAAAATATCTTCATTTGTGTTCCGAAGACGAACGAAGGTCTTACGGGGTTGGTACAGCATGGGGGTGAGTAATTAATGACTTAATTTTCATTTTTGGGTGAACTAACCCTTTAACACCCATTAACATCTGCCTCTGACAGGATCCCGATGGTCATACGGATCACTCCCACTCGTGAGGGACATGTGGCTTTTAATCTAGTGGTGACGGTGCGGAGGAAGTTTCAGTCGCTGACCATGAATGTGAAGGGAGAGTGTTACAGCATGAGTGCTAATGTGCGATATGAGAGCCCTGAGGGATCCATCACAGAGCTCTCATCGCACCAGATCCATCCAGTTGACTTCAAACAGGTACAAATTTATGTGAAATCAGTTATGAATGCAAAGTTAGTGTGTGGCGGTATGTCGTGTGAAAGACTCGTCTTCGCCAAAGAAGTTTGATTAAGCTTTTTGCCATCTATTCCCTGAATAGGTGGAGCTAAACGATAAATCCACATGCACGTTTGTGGTGTCCAATCCTGGGAAGTTTAGTTTAGATGTTGAGTATGATCTATCTGGGCCTGCAATGCTGCAGCCCCACCTGCAAGTGGAACCTACATTGGACACGGTGGCTGTAGGTGGACAGAGTTACTGCACCGTGACCTTCTGCCCTCAGCGAAAATGTGTGCTCAAAGATCTGACTTTTTCCATTAAGGTAGACCTTTTTGTCCCCATCTCATTTGCATGATTTGTTTTATTTGCCATGTTAGAATTTGTTTTGTTTCTGTCCTCCGTTTGTAGGTAAAGAATGGACCGACATTCTGTTGTACCCTGATGGGTTCAGCTGTGACTCCTGAGCTGGAATTTTCTTTCCTCAAGCACCACTTCGGAATGCATTTCATATACTGTGCTGGTATGGTGCCTGCTACACACACACTGGTGATTAGCAACCGAGGGAGAAAAGGAATCAGGTAGAAACTATTTTTGTTTTGCATGCAATGTGTAAAATGAAATATTATGGGTTGCTTTTATAATATGGTGTTATTTATTATTTATTCAGTCTAGACTGTTTGTTCTCCAACACACCCGTCCTGGAGGTCACTTTCACCCCTCAAGTCCTTCCTCCTGGCGGCTCTGTAGAAGTTCTCTTTTCATTCTACCCACGCAAAGTAGTTCGTTACCACGAAAAGGTGGTTTTTGAAATGAATAAGTGTGCCAAACAAGTAGTGGAGATCCTGGGACAGGGCACTGAAATGAAGGTGAGTTTTAAATGATCCTACTTTTCTGCATCCTGATGTACCGATATTCATTCTTCACTGTTTTTTTTTTGTCTTAGATTCATTTAGAGGACTCAGCACATAAGGTGGTCAATTTTGGAGCTCTGCAGATTGGGCAGCGAAGTCAGAAATTGGTCCCTCTGGTGAACAACAGCCACTCTTCCCTGACTTTTTGTCTTCGGAGGCACTCCACTGATAACGATCTCCTGGACTCAAGGGTAACACGTGCACATGCACTCTCTTATACACTACTTTTTAAAAGTTTGGGGTCGGAAAGATTTAAATTAAACTTAAAGGATTAGTTCACTTTTCAAAAGATTTTTGCTGATAATTTACTCACCCCCATGTCATCCAAGATGTCCACGTCTTTCTTTCTTCAGTCGAAAAGAAATTAAGGTTTTTAATGAAAACGTTCCAGGATTTTTCTCAATATAATGCACTTCAGTGGGAACCAAACGGTTCAAGTTCCAAAAGAAACTTTCAGCACAAACTGCAAACTGTTCAAAGGGCTTTAAACGATTCCAGACGATGAATAAGGGTCTTATCAAGCGAAACGATCGCTAATTTTTTTTAAAAATAACAAAGTTTAAGTTTTATGAGATCAAACGTTCGCCTTGCTCTGTTCTGTGATGCACGTTCGTGACTCTCCTGTTCGAACTCATTCAACAAAATGAACAAATCTTTTTCCAAATCAATTAGTTCGTTTCTTTCGCCGAATGAACCAAATGACTCAGAAAAAGATTTGTTCATTTTGATGAACGAGTTCGAACAGGAGCTTTGTTATTTATTTATAAAACGAGCGATCGTTTGGCTTGATAAGACCCTTATTCATCGTCTGGAATCGTTTAAAGCCCTTTGAACAAGTTTGCAGTTTGTACTTAGAGTTTCTTTCGGAACTTGAACCGTCTGGTTCCCATTGAAGTCCATTATATGGAGAAAAATCCTGGAACGTTTTCATCAAAAACCTTAATTTCTTTTCGAATGAAGAAAGAAAGACATGGACATCTTGGATGACATGGGGGTGAGTAAATTATCAGCAAAAGTTTTTTCAAAAGTGAACTACTCCTTTAAATCTGCCCTAATCAGTCACATGACCAATGTTCTAATAGTCCCAGACATGTGGACCTGAGTGTATATGAAAACATGCACACATTAAAATGAATCACTGTGCTTTTTTTTTTAGATCTTATCAGTTCGTCCAGAGGGGGAGGTGACACTTAAAGAGGGGGGCGGCCGCTGTGTGGTGGAGCTTCTCTTTTCTCCTGAACAGCGCATGCCTTCCTTCACAGAGGAGCTGCATCTGGAGTGTCTAGGTGCCATTCGCCCTCTGCTGGTCATGAAGGGCAGCTGCCAGGGGGTGGAGGTCAGACTGGACACAGACTACCTGCAGTTTGGAGCTGTGGTCCAGCGCTGCCAAGCCACCCGTCGTATTATCATGCAGAACACAGGAGACATTGGTGCGAGGTACACATTCATGCGTGCATCTAAAATGTGTTGCTGAATCTGTAAATGAATAAATCTGAGTAACAAAATATGAAATGAACTCAAATAGAAATATATATTTGTATTTGTGCATCTTCAGCTTTTCCTTGTTCTCTTCAGATTTAAGTGGGATGTAAAGGCTTTTGCTCCCAATTTCATAATTTCCCCTGCTGAGGGCTACATAACCCCAGGGATGGAAGTATCTCTTGAAGTGACCTATGCCCCTACGGAGCTGAGTCAAGATTTGCGCTATGATGATCTCTACTGTGCTGTAGAGGGGGGCAAACCGTTAAAACTCACCCTCACTGGCTCCTGCATTGTCCCGCAGGTCGCAGCAGAGGTAAGTTGCTTAGTCTGAATGTGACTGTGGAGCTATTTTCTTTAATGAGTGAAAGGCTAGGACTATTGTTGTGTCACTTTCTCTTTTGTGTGAGCAGGTGGCGAATTTCGTATGTCAGGTGCGCAGCCAGTGTACTCAGTCTCTGGTTCTGCCCAGCCGCATTAACCAGCGCTGGACTCTGAAATGTGTCATAGAGGGAGAGCACTGGAGTGGGCCGCCCACTCTCCTCATTGAGCCTCCGCAGCAGAGCACCTATGAGATCACATACAAGCCTCTGGTCATGACTGCAGATGGGGAGAGGCATGAGGTATGACACTCTCGACACTTTCCATTCATTATACTCGAAACAGCTATTCAACTATTTGATTTACTCCAAATGTTTTTATTGGTTTTAAATGACAATACAAAATAACACATCATAAGCAGTAGACAGTAACATATTGTCCATTATTTATCCCTTACATGATCTCCCTAGTCAATCCAATAAAAAAAAAAAGAGGAAAAAGAGAAAAAAAAAATAGAATAAAAAGAAATAAGTCAAAAAATATTATAATAATAAAAAAATAAATTAAAATAATATGAATTGAAAAGTATTACATGTCAACTATTTGATTTAAAACAAATGTATACAACTGCCAGAGTTACTGTATCCCCAACGATTCCTCTGCTTTATTAAAAGTCGGTATGAAATAAAAGTTGTGATGGTCTAATTTTGTGACGTATACAGTATTTTATAAAACGGCTGCTCAACCAAGAAAAAATTTTGTCTGGCAGGAATTGATTGGATCGTTGGATCATTGTGGTTTGCTATTGCTGTGATCTCATGTGTGATCTCAATGTTGCTGCATGATGAGGGAGGGGAAGATGTTCTGATTAAAGATTATGAGGGCACATTAATTCAAGATAATAATAATAATAATGTGCACAGACAAATAATTGATTGCAGTTTCCTATAAAAACGAGAATTTTGATTTCATGGTGACTTGTTTCTGATGCAGGGCTCTGTGTTCTTCTCCTTTCCTGATGGAAGTGGATTACTGTACATATTGCATGGCACAGCTGAGCCACCAAAGGCTGAAGGCACAGTAACTGAAGAGATCAAATGCAAAACCCACCACACACAGATATTACCGGTCCACAACTGGCTGCCCAGACCTCAGAGGTACCTCATCCACACCGAAACATCACAACGAAGTATTTCACAATCACGAAATGTCATTTATTTCTTATTTTCAATTAATTAAATACAATTTTATTGCAAAGATTTCCAAATAAAGGGGTAAAGATCTCCTACAGAGGTTTTATATTATCTTAAACATTTCTTGGATGCTTTGCACATAAACAAATGCTCATTGCACATGGATTAACCCTTGTGCATCCATTAAAAAAAGTTACACATATGTAAATGGAGGACAAAAATGTCCGTGTCAAAAAACTGTCATAAAAATGTGATGCTTCGGAGCACAGACTTAAGTTTGGTATTATTTTAAAGAAGACCCTTAATAATAATAATAATAATAAGTAAATCCCCCCAAAAATTATATAGGTATACGTTTATGAAAGTTATTTATAAAAAATAATTTATATAAATTATATATTTTATAAATCAGGTTGAACTTAAAAAGTGCAATAGAATCAAAGCTATGAATCTAAATAGGTTGTGTTCAAAATTTGAGGATGATATCTCAAAAAATGAGCTTTTGGTAACACTTTGTTTGGGCGTAGTAACATATTTTCCCCATTGGGTGCCAGCAAAACCCCACTGGTGCTCACAGTGATTGGATTTGTTATTTGCAGTTTTTCTCTCTCAGTATTACAAACACACACATATATTTTTTTATAACACACATACTAACCACACTCTGACATCCACACCCACACAAATATCGTTGCATAATTTATCCAGTTGGCTCTATAGTATGCCGAACCAGAAAACAGGAAATAAAGTGATATTTGTTTTATAGGCCAAACTTAAAAAAATGGCACCATCTGATAAAAAATAGTACAAAATAAAATTTTGAAGCCTTGCCAACAGAATGAAAGCCTCTTAACAAAGATTGCATAAGTTTATAGTTAACTGAACTGGGGATTAAAAATTGCAGTTTTAATGGGTTTCAATGAGGACATTTTTGTCCAAAAGGCGCTGAGAGGGAGTATTGTTTGTACCTAATGCAAAAAAATATTTTTTTAAGAAAATGACGGTGAAATAGTAAAATTCCAATAAAAAATACACACCTGTGCCAAATTTTTAGCAGTTTGCTTTAACACAGGCAAAGTGATCAAAAAAACAAAACTGAAAAGGACAAAAATGTCCATAAGGATGCACAAGGGTTAACATTGTTAATCCTGAAAATACCCATGAAACAGTCACACAATACAGTGCCTCTTGAGATATGCTTTGTAATGATCGTAAAACCTTCCATTGACCATAAATTCTAACGCTATGTTGCAAATTCTATTCCTCTACTTAGCTACATTGTATAATTTATGTTTGATAATTGTGTGTTTTTTGTCCTGCTGTGCAGGTTCCGTTCTGTGATGGAGCTCATCAAACCAGATCGTTCAGACGGCATTGTTTCCCTGAAGGGCCTGGAATACATTGATGTGCCTGCACTCGATACGAAGAACTACAAACTCTCCTTCTTCACTTATAAAGAGGGCCAGTACAATGCTAAAGCAAGTGCCATCATACACCCATACAAATGGTTCATACACCCATCATACACCCATAAAACTACTTTGGTTATAAAACGGATGTATGGCCCATGAAATATCATATTCCTCGCTTGCACAGGTGACATTCAAGAATGAGGCAACTGGCGAGTTCCTGTTCTACAACCTCAACTTTAAAGTGACGGCTCCGGGACTGATTGACACTATAGAAATGGCAACCCGGGTGAGGCAGATGACATCAGGGTTCACAGTGGTGGAGAACCCTCTTCTTGTGGACGTGTCGTTCTCTGCAGAGTGCCAGAATTCAGACATCAGTTTTCCGCCACAGTTTCTTGTGCCTGCTCAGTCTAAGGTAGGTATGCTTTCAGAAAGGGATAGTCCACCCAAAAATGAAAATTCTGTCAATTCCAAATCTTACTAAACACAAAGGAAGATATTTTAAAGAATGTTGATTGGTTGCAATTGGTTGCAATCTGAAACATCACCGATAGAGGCCGCTAAAAATAGATATAGCACCTTTAATGGCCACTTTTTAAGTCTTCTTTTTTGATTTTTATTACTTAGGTTACATTGACATTTGAATATCAACCTCTGTGTGAGGGAGAGTCCGCAGCCCGGCTGGTGTTGTACGCTGCTGAACTCGGACACTTCTTTTATGAGCTTCAGCTGAAGGCCCTGCCTGCACCCCTTGAGAAGCCTTTATATTTCAGAGCACCACTTGGCAGCAAACACAGTGTCATAGCTAAGTTTACCAACTTCTCTCGTGTCAAGACCGAATATATCTGCAAGGTAAGGTTCCCATTATTATCTGCATGAAAATAGGATTTAGAGAGACCGTTCACCCAAAAATAAAAATTCTGGCATAATTTACTCACCCTCATGTCATCCCAAACTTGTATGAACCTGTGGAACACAAAAGAAGATATTTTGAAAGATATTTAATCCATACCATGCAGGTCAATGGTGTCTAGAACAACACTTTAAATCCATTTATTTTCACTTCATGGACAAAAAGAAAACCCACTGAGATATTTTTTGAAGTCTTTCCACTAAAGAAAGTTAGCAACGTAAGTTCTTTGCTTCTTTCTGACCCAGATGGACAACCCAAACTTCACTGTGGAAAAGAGCATTAAAGCAGCAGCGGGGAACCAGACTGGCACAGATATCAGTGTGACAGTTCATTTCGAACCTTGCCAGGTGGGAGACATCCAAAGCCGGCTCACCATCTCCTCAGAGGTTGGAGGGGAGTATGTCTTCCCTCTGTTTGGCACCTGCACCCCACCTAAACCTCAGGGTCCCCTCACCATCAGTTTAGGTTCCAGTGTCTCTATCTCCTTTAAGAATGTCTTTCAACAGGCCACCACCTTCTCCTTTCAGGTAGACAACCCTGCCTTCACTGTCAAGGGTGCAGAGACTATTTCAGCTCAAAAAACTCAGCACATACAGGTTACATTCGACGGCCCCCCTCCGAGCTCCAGAGGCCCATGTCACGGAAAGCTGACAATTTCCTGCCCACGTATGGAGAGCCATGGACAGGCCGTCTTCTGGGTTTACTACTTGAAAGGGTACTGTCCAGAGCTTCCTTCAGAGAAAAAAACTGCATGAAGAAGGAGGTTTGCTATTCTTTGGGTAAAATAATTAATGATAGTGGTTAAAATTTTAGAAGGTCCAACTTTCAGTTTGAAGTATAATGCTTCTTTAAACAAAATACAAATTTATTGTAAAGACTCGGAAAAATAAACGTTTCTGTAGCACTCAGGTTTGCTGTTTGAATGACACCAGTCAAGTATCAAGTGAACTGCTGGAGCTTCAAGTGCTCCTCTTTAGGCCACCAGGAGGTGCACTTGTTGCTCTTACATCACCTTTAACTTGTCCTATCTACTGAGGCATGATGGGAGGTAAATTCCCTCCAGGTTCATGACCGATACATATATTTGTGTGTGTGTGTTATATGTTTCATACTCGTATGTGGATTCATCTCTCATTTTCCCAGCCAAGCCTTCCTGCATGATTTTTGGAAATAATTTCAACTCACTTATCTGGCCATATTCAAATCTCAAAAACAGAAAGTGGGTGAGTGGAGTGATTGCAGGGACAGGCTGATGTTAGAAGTTACTCATTATATCTGTGCTGTTATTGTTAACTAAAACTATTACAATGTTAATTGAACTAAAAACTGAAATACTATATACGTGTATATATATATATATATATATATATATATATATAAACTCGCATTGACAAAAATGAATGGGTACTAACTACCAAAAATAACTAAAACTGAATTCAAATTAAATTAAAGATAAATAGAAAAATAAAAAAACGTCTCAAAAGCTCATCAAAGTTACTAAAACTTAGACTAAAATTAAAATGAAATCTAAAAATATAAAGCTAAAAGGTAATTTAAAATAAGAATAAAAACTATAATATTAAATGTAAATTATACTAAAATAGCACTGCAGTGTCATCAATAATTTAAGCATTTGCCAAATACTCTTTTGAGCTAATAAATGTGTGTGTGAGATAAAATTCTAAGCTTTATAGTATATTACAATTTTAAAATAATTAAAAATACGAATATATTGTGTTTTTACATTTTCTTTTCCTTTATTATGGTTTTATTCAGCTTATATTTTTCTACCTGTTTAACATATAGCATACAATATTTTATATTCAAATTAACAATATACTTTTAACAAATGCTTCTGGCTGAGACATTATGCAGTTCTGCACTTGCCACAATACCACTGAGTTTGTTTACGTGTGGTAAAGAGAGGTCTGTCACCACCACACACACACACACACACACACACACACACACACACACACACTGTCTGTTAGGGTTGTTGATCTGAGCATGTCCAAAGACAAGGGATTACTGCGTGTTGTAATTATCTGAGCACCCTCTGTGGTGAAGAAGGAGTAACAGGTTGCTTTGAGTTGCTCTACATTAAAGTGATGCATCCAATCACTTTTTTTCTGTTTGGCTAAATGCCTCACTATAGGATCGCAAACTGCAGGGGGGTTGTACTTGGTGCCAATTAAATAAAGCCCCTTTTAGCTGGAATGACTTAATCACCCCTCGTAAAGGGCAGGACCGGGGAGCCTTTCAACACTCTTTCAACTCACAAAGGTCATTTCAGACCATTATGGAGACTGTAAGGTAATGAGGGATTTTCTAAGGAGTGCCCACCCCAAAAAATGCAAGCTGGCAAGTGATACCATGAAGTGATGCATATCATGGCAAGTGATGCAAATATTTCAGGATGTTGATTAAACAACAGGCATCAACAGACTGTCATAGTAAACAACATGAGTAGGTTCGCGGAGGGCAGAACTACCGATACCCTTGCAAAGCTCGGACTTGTACCACCTGACTGCTGCGGTTTCATTTCGTCGTTGATAGTGTTGACATATAAACGCATAAATCCAAGTCTGAGGACGTGAACAACTCTGAGTAGGGTTGCGGCATCTAAAATACGATTACAAAGTGGCGTCAATGCAGCATAAGCTCATTGTTTTTATGTGAGGTTCAGATAACATAATATTTTGAGTTTCTGATGACTAAATCAATCTCCTACATTGTATTAACTCAATTTTTCAATTTCAATGAACTTAAATTTTTAAGGCAACCAGGTTACTTCATTTTTTACGTTAAACCAACAATATTTTAATACTGTACATATGTATGCAATGCAATACTGGACCGAATGCAATGATTGGACAAACATTTTTTTTTTTGGTCCTGAGACTTCCACAGAACATATTATATGTACATCTTGTTATGTTTAGATAATTAGATATTTAGTCCTCCTATGGAAGTCAATGGGGTCCATCAACTTTCTGCTTACCGACATTCTTCAAAATAACTTTGTGTTCAGCAGAAGAAAGAAATTCAGGTTTGAAACGCATTGAGGGTAAGTAAATGATGACAGAATTTTCATTTTAAAGTGAATTATTCCTTTAAGAGAGTTTCAACAAGAATAATAAAGTGTTTATGAAAAAATTGCCCACCCTAACTTTAACTGCATCCATTTTGCAAGATGTAAACAACACTGGTCCAGAAACACTTCCTGTTTCAGTTTGTAACTGTTTTCTTTATTTCACATGTAGCCTAAAGAAAACATCTTAAAGATGTTTGTTTGTTTAACTTTTTGATTCAGTTTTATATGTTCTGTTGGTCCCAGCTTTTATGTAGTGTTAAAAAACTGAAACAGGAAGTGCTTCTGGACCAGTGTTGTTTACATCTTGCAGAAATATCGTTATTTCTGTGGGAGAATGACTTAAAAAGGGTGCAATTCGGTGTATTCATTGTCTTTCAAGAAGATAGTCATGAGGAAAGTAGCCTATGTTTCCTCGAGTGGCAAATATCTAAAACTGAGAGTTACTGCAGTAAACTAAGCCAAAATGGACAGCATTTAAAAGCTATCTGGGATCAATGGGCATTACAGTCTATTCCCTATTTAATAGTATTGCTAGCTACTCTCTAAAGTGCTAATAATGCTTTTTTCTCGCTCATTCTTCTGCATATGGACTAAATGGATGGCATTTATTGAACTGCTCTGGTTAGGTGTGACAGGAGGGCTGAGTTTTGGGATGTGTGCCGCCGTCGCTGATGTCATAGAGGAGGAGGGATCGCCCCCATAGCGCGCAGCATGAACGCTCCGCGGCAAAAGGATGTGTGAACAAGCAGCGCGCTACTGCAGGGACGGTGTCCAAAAACTGCTCCACAAAGAACAAGCCAAACTCCGGGCACAGGACAGCAAAGACCAGCCCAAACCCGGGGCTCAGGACAGCGAGACAGCGACGGCTGCACAGTCCGGAAACAGCGGTTCTCAGCCCGGTGGAATTGACGGGCTCGTCCGCTGGATAGTCACCAAGATGAGCGACAATAAAAGCATCTCTACTCGGGAATATGTGAAGGAGGAGGCGGCGGTGGCTCAGGAGCAGTTCTTTGCACCGGAGCCCCGAAAGGGCATCTCTGTCATTTTGGACGTAGGTTTTTTTTGTGTGAATATTTTATCATTGTATGTATAAAGAAACATTAAATGCATGCGCTCGTTCAACTTTATTTAATGGCTATAATTAATTTATTTAACAATAACCAAGTTTTAAACAATTCAATAATTAGTTCAAAAATGTCTGGCCAACCTTTAATAGGCTACTCAAGCAATTACAGAAAGACACTTTATGAATTTGAATCTATTTAACTTTTTAATCCAATCCACCCATTTTGCAGAACAGTTATGAATTTGACATTTTGCATGTCAGTGTTATGTAATAATTAAGATTATTACACGTTTTCTGAAGTGCTAATTATGATTGTTTAATCAGTTTTTGTATTGCTAATAGCTAACCTAAATGAGATATTTCGCGTTGAAGGTTGAACTTGACTAAGGCAAATACCGACTCTACTCTCACGTATCACTCCGCGCACTTAGTACCCTGGCGCCATCGTGCGACTAAAAATGTTTACGTACTCAAGTTACGACGACGATGAAAATGTTTTAATTTTAGTATCGGCCTTGTTGTGAGCATAAAACCTGTGATTGAAGCCCAAGAGTTCCCACGCAAGAACAATACAAAAACATCCGTTGAAACCAAAGAACCGAAAATTATCTGACGAGACTGAGCGATACCTTAAAACAATTACAATTCTATCTAAACCCCAAATAACTAGAAAAACAATTATTTTAATGTACATCAATTTCATATATAATAATAATATTTAAATTGATGATGTAGGTAGGCTATTGTTGAAGTGTTAATGTATGAAGTAATGGACTATTTGTCTTAGCGGACGCTAAGAATCTAATCTAATATAGTCGTAACTCAATCAATATTTGATGTAGGCCTACAAGACAAGTAGTCTTTTATTTGCTAAGTAGCCACGTAATAAGTCAGATAATAGTCTGTCAGATGGTCATTACTGCAAAATAAACCCGGTTCAGGGTGTGACAGTCCTCCTTATCTCCCTAATGTGACTCAGTGTGCACTACACACACATTCACAGTGGTATGGAAATCCTGTTGAGCTTTTTGTATGTGGAATGAAATAATCCACCTAATTGTAAAATAATATGAACACACATTCTGGTACAAAACAGCGGTGATACATCCAGCTGTAGCTTTCAGCAAGCATTTTTAGGTTATACAACAGTTTTTGCTCTGATTTTAAGGTCGTCTCAGAGAAGCATACCCGAATCTAAATAATTTATTACGCTTTTCCTGTGAGCCCGGCAGTTATGCTGTGTGGTTGGCTGCTGTGGCAAGGTCTCAGCAGTATTGATTTAGTAGGTCAAAGTATTGCCTCAGTATTGTTCATTGCTGCTAGATAATTATATGTATTTGATGGTCATACCTCTTGAGATTTCTACATTGCTTTTTGGGGAGAAGTTAAAACATTTAAGAGACTGATAAGTAGTTCAGTCCCAGATCCAGATAGCCTACAGTCTCAGGTAACCAGACTAGAAAGTAAAGGGGACAAAAACTAATTAAAAACCTCAGAAAAAGACCAGAGGCACCAATGCACCCTAGTATAAATACAATAGTGAAGGTGGAGGAAATTAATAAGGGAGATAATGAGGTGCTGTAGATAATTTGTCTTTTATGGATAGTGAGCGCTTGTACATGGTTTCTCGTGGAGGAGACTTCGTATGGAGCGCAGGTGCTTGTAAGGGAATTGATTTTCCCCTATGCTTTGTGAAAGAATTCCATTACTTAACTCAATCTATCTCTACCGAATGACACGTCTGCTGCCACCTCTGTTCAAGGATCAGCCTGACCGAGCCTTAACACTATATTGGTAAACAACTGAGCCACAGAGCATCATTTACCGTTACTTTTCATTTTAAAAGTGTCTAAAGCAGCATGCAGTTGTAAAGACCAGCGTTTCCATTTCAGGAAGCTTTCGATTCACCGGCTAGACAAGTTATGGATTCAAGGTGTGTTGAATTCTCTCAGCACGGCTTCCCCAAACCAGACGGTGAAAACTAAGTGGAGCACTAACAAGCTGAGTGTGTTTCACAGTATTCATGTCTCAGGTCCCAGACCTCCTCTGGCTTAAGGAAGTAATTAAGTCAATTTAGTGTTTTTTGAACATTTCTTTTCCACTGGGGTTTAGTGTGCACTAAATTAACTTAGCGCTCTCGTTTATGCTTTAATAGCGACGACGTTTGGTCGAGAGTCCTTTCTTTCCTATTGTTGTGACGTACAGTATATCCGAATGAAATGGCGTCTCGTCGGGATTGTATAGTTGTGGTTTGCTATGATGTCATGTGAGTGACAGGTTGTCCCGCCCTCGCACAAGTAAACACGTCATCAGAGAAGAAAAGAGAGGTCGCTGCGAAAGGGAGGGATAACTCAATTTATAGTAAATACTGCAATATTACATAAACAGGAATTGTCAAGTTTGATTTCGTGGTGACTTTAACGTACATGTGTGAGAACAGATAGGTGATCAAATGGTGATTGCACTTGACATTTGCTACAGACTTCATCGCTCTATTGACTTGAACTTTAAAATACAAACATACTTGGCATTTGTTCAGTGAATTGGATTTGATCCAAAGCACAGAGAATCAATCCAACCGACTTAGCAAGTCTAAATGTGAGTCCACATAATAAACAAGTTCATTCACTGAGTCACACTCTCTCCATTTAAACACATACTGTATCTCCATTTAGATGGACAACAATACTCGGATATTAAGCCGATTAAGACAATACTACCATGCAGACAGAGATTTTTTGTGATTGACATGTGGAATAGTCCTTTTCAATCGCATTATGGAAGTGCATTATTGACATGTACACATCTTAAAGGTGCAGTACTATTTTCAGCGCATTTTGTGACAGGACACATACACACACGGCAGTGGTCAAACAAGAGTGCATGGCTTCAGAATGTGTATCCACCCTCGTCTAATTGCACTTGAAGCTTTCGTAAGATTAAAACACCCTAAACTGTATATGGTACCATAACAAAGGGAACGTCAGACGGCGTGGCATGGTGACGTAATGATGTGTGCCATTAAAGGGGTCATGAACTGGCTTTTTAAATTTTATTATATTGTTGTCTGAGGTCAAGTTATGACGTTCTCTTGGTTTTTACAATAAAAAAACATCACAATGAATAAGTAATAGGCTATTTTCTGCCCTAGTTTTGAGCCTAGCTCAGAAACGCTCGGTTTTTATGGGCGTCTCGCACTAAAGACTTGGAAGTAAACGCCCACTGCTGTGAGTGGATAACAGTTTTGCATATTATAATGAGTTTCAACTCACTCGCGTCGCGCATGCAGCGACTGTCTTCTTCCACAACCAGGCACTGCACAATATTCTGTATTGCTCGGTAGCTCGATCCGGTTTGTCATCACGAGATAGGCCTATGTTATTTAGCTATGCGTGTAATGCGCGAATCGGTGGGCGGGGCTAAACCGGCCGTGTTGATCTTCTTCTGCGGGGGTGGTGTTTTATCCTCTTTGACGTCATAATTCCCCACTTTGAAAAACGTTTGCTCAGCCTGGTGTCAATAAAAGCTTTTATTGGACTAACAAGGACGTTTTCTGTTCTCAAACTTACAGGATAATCGTATAATATTATTGTCTGACTACAAAGGCAGCGACAATATATTTTAATGCTATGATTATGCCATATTTTTTTTATTGTTTGACTAGCTGGGCACAAGCCTCCAGCACAACCATTAAACATGTGCAGTTACTGTACCATCAAGCTTCTAAGGTACTCGATAGGAAGCCTAATACCCATCATCACTGCCACTGTCTAAAAAAACACAATCTAATGACTTGGGATAATCTTATTA
The DNA here is from genome assembly GCF_988280905.1 of Pimephales promelas. Taxonomy (NCBI): domain Eukaryota; kingdom Metazoa; phylum Chordata; class Actinopteri; order Cypriniformes; family Leuciscidae; genus Pimephales; species Pimephales promelas. The sequence goes on from NC_142778.1 coordinate 33,362,001, forward strand.
AATTCACAGACTCTTGTCTTGTTTTTAAAATTTTACATGGCTTAGCTCCCCCACCATTAACTGCTTTTATAAAACAAAAAACTACTGTTATTAGACATACAAGGTCTGTAACAAGAGGGGATTGTGTAATACAAATGAGAAGAACTGCCTTTGGTCAGTCAGCTTTCTCTGTGAGAGCAGCTCACACTTGGAACAGTTTACCTACATCTATTAAGGACACTGCTTCATATGGGCTGTTTAAGATTAAATTAAAATCATGGTTAAAGGTCAATCAAGTGTGTACCCATATTCTGTAGTTTTAAATCATCTTAATCATGTTTTGATTTGTTGTTCTTGTTGAATGTATTTTATGAGCTTCTATGTAAATTGTTTTAATGTATGTATAACTATTGTTGATAGTCTGAATGTATTTTATCGGTTATTACATCTGCCCAGTGACTACAGTTGAAAATTAGCCAAGATGGCTAAACTGGCACATTTACGCAAGCGTTTATTAATGTGCATGGTCCCTGTAACTTTAAACTGATTAAATAAATAAATATGATGACCTCTTAGATGTCAAAAGCTCAAGGAAAATTTGATTTCTCAGTTCATAACCCCTTTAAACCAGTTCTAGAAGTAAAATATTCCAAAACCAGTTCATGTAAACACTTTAATCAGAATATTGTATTCAGAATAAGGTCAATAATTAGATTACTGTAATAAACTAATAAACTAGAGCCTAATTAGTCCAATTACAGTAATTTGATTTGATTATTGTTCTGCTGGATAATGACATGTTAGTTTTGGCATACACTCTCTAGGTGTTTTGTAGCTGAGAAACCAATGAACAACTAAAGAGTATTTTTCTCACCAATGTTTTTGTTTTCAAATAATTACATATTAACCATGATTATCTGTCTGAATATGTAATTTAACTGTACTATTCATCTATTTTCTCCTGCTGTAAGTGTAAATCTCTCTTTTCCCAACCTGTAGCTTTGTAGTTCACATGAACACTTTTGTGTGTTTTTTTTTTGTAGCTGTCCCCTTTTTATACAGAGATAAATCTTGCGAGGTACAAACAAACTGGGTCACCTACATTAGGTAACTTCATATTGTCAGACCGTAGAAATGTTTTTAACAACCGTATTCAAACCGTTCAGGAAGGAGGATAGGTCACACTTTATATACTATGTACTTACATAAAAATATATATTTAATACATAAGGTGCATTATAATCGACATCTGAGATACTCTTCTGTGATAACAATTCTTTGGATCCTGTCGTTATGTGGTTTTCAACTGATTTTGCAGAGGATCCGACACTGTACAAAAATAAACAATCTTTCTTTTCTTTCTTTAAAATCGAATATGGAAGTTTATTAATACTACCATGCACTTAATAGGCCCAACTATTTGCAGATTTATTAAAATGATACACTACTGTTCAAAAGTTTGGGGGTAGTAAGAATTTAGTTAATCAATTATTAATTTAATTCAGCAAGGACACGTTAAAATATCAAAAGTGACAGGAAAACCTACTGTTATAAAAATCATCTATTTCAAATAAATGATGTTCTTATAAAAAATATTAAGCAGCATAATTGTTTTCAAATGAGATGATAAGAAATGCTTCTTGATCACCAAATCAGTATTTTAAAATGACTTCTGAAGAATCATGTGAGTGACACTAAAGTCTGGAATGATATTTTATAGGGATCGACCAATATGGATGTTTTAGTGCCGATACTGTTACCGATTTTTTTTCGCCGAAGACCGATATGGGCTGCCGATTTTCTTGGAGCCGATACATTTTGCTCGCTAATTTTACTTCATAAAAATGACATGATGTTAACAAATGTTACAAGTCTCGATTTAACAAAAGTAACATTTATTTAACTTTAAAAAACAATATTTAACAAATAGTAAAAACGTGAGGTAGAGTTATCGGCCGGCCGATATATCGGTCGAACACTAATATTTTATATTTGATCATTTTTATTAAGATTTTCACAATACAGAACAATACACCAAAAGCATCACAAAAACAGACATACTCAAAAAAGTCAAATCAAATCAAATTAATAAACAACCAAAAAATTATATATAATTCTTCCCAGATGTAAGGTAGCCAAGCAGAAAATATTTACTCTAGTTTTAATCAAATCAATCCACACAAACCATGCTTATCCTTGATGCACGTGAATAGCTTTCTCGTCCTATAAATCCTAATTTTTTCAATTTAAATATGCATGATTGTATGGTTATAGTTTTGTTGAGCAGATCTGCGGCAACCTTTGGGTCATGAACCTCCAGTTGAAAACCACTACTGGTGATTAATGCTGCAGACACTTTTGCTTTAAGATATAAAACAGCTAGGAAGATTAAATAGCAATAGTGCCTCTCGAGCGCTTCGTAAAATACATTACAGTATTGATCCAACATGGCTAATGTCCCTGTTCCTACAATCACTCTCCCCTTTTATTGGCCAAGAATATGCTTCTAGTTCAACAGAAGGAAAACCCCCCATTGTTACTGCAGATGTTTCAGTGGTTGTCCTGTGTGGCTTTTGAGTTAGTTTCGTGATGGTGAAGCATCGTGACAGCTGGAGTGCTGTTAGCTGTCAGGAATGAATGAAGCAGCTGGCTCACCCACTTGAGAAGTGATTTAGACCATCAACAGAAGGTGATCACTCTATTGAAGCAGATCAAAATGTGCGCTGTCAATACGTGTTTCAATTATTGTGTGTGTGTGTCATGCGTGTCCAATCACAAACATGCAAATGTGCAGCCAGAACACTTTAACATCCAGATCTGATCACAACCAATTCATGCTTCATGTATTTATTTATTTATTAGGAAAACGAGAAGAGCTGAATGGATCGACTGCTGTAAAAGTAGCTCGTAGTGAGTAACGCTTCCCAGCACATTCTATCGACTGTGATTTTCCTTCGTCACGAGAGAGTCTTAAGTGGTCCATTTCACATCTGACTGGACGGTGTGATCAGGTTGCTCTTACAGATACTGTATAAGCAACTCGATTAAGAAAAAAACGAAAAGAAACTTAAAGGAGTAGTTCACTTTTAAAAAAAACTTTTGCTGATAATTTACTCATCCCCATGTCATCCAAGATGTCCACGTCTTTCTTTCTTCAGTCGAAAAGAAATTAAGGTTTTTGATGAAAACATTCCAGGATTTTCTCCATATAATGGACTTCAATGGGAACCAAACGGTTCAAATGTCGAAATGAGAGTTTCAGTGCAGCTTCAAAGGGCTTTAAACAACACCAGACGATGAATAAGGGTCTTATCAAGCGAAACGATCAATCATTTCAAAAATAAATAACAAAGTTTAAGTTTTATAAGCACAAATGCTCGCCTTGCTCTGTTCTGTGATAAGCGTTAGTGGCTCTTCTGTTCAAACTCGTTCATTTAATATTAGTTTTAGAGGAGCTTTAGAGAGACTTTGATGAGCAGTTGGTCAGGTTTTTGGCTAAATCATTTTTAAATTTAGGTGAATTCAATCGATAATGTGAATTAAAATGATTTTTTTTTTAAATTTGTATTAATATACTGCATTTCTCTCTCTCTCTGTGTTTCATTTCAGATTTTTCGGAGAGCTGATAAGGATGGTGAGTGTAATCTGTTTCATATCATGTCACGTTAAATCATTAATGTGAATGTGATTCTTAGACTCTGTTCTTTTCTTAACATGAAATCAGAGTCAACCCTGTTTACTTTAATACACAATTCCCGTCTAACTTCCATGTACGCTGCTGTTCGAAAGTTTTGTTTCAATAAGATATCTCTTTTGCTCACCAAGGCTCCATTTATTTAAGAAAAAACACAGTTTACCTACAGTATATGCTGTACAGTATTTATAGAAATGCAGTAAAAACAGTAAAATTGTATTACAAATTAAAATGTATTTTAAAATGTAATTTATTCCTGTGATACAGAGCTGAATTTTCAGCATTATTACTCCAGTCTTCAGTGTCACACGATCCTTTCTAATATGCTGATTTAATGCTCAGGAAACATTTCTTATTTTTATTAAATGTGGAAATATACATCATTTATTTAAAATGGAAAACATTTGTAAAATTATAAATGCTTTTACTGTCACTTTTAAATTCAAAAGTTTTAAAAAAAATCTAACTGACCCCAGATTTATGGATGGTATTGTATATAATCCCCAGAATAGCTATTATAGCTTTACACAACACTGTAGATCTTGACCATCTGTCCGCACGCTTCTGACAGCTGAAAAGACAGAACTTGAAGAAACATTCCAGAAAACACGTTGGAAATGCGCTGCCTTACGAATAATCTTTTAATAATTGCCATTTGCTGCCTGGGCTTATTAAAAGTTCAGTTGTTTTAGTTCTCAGATGCCTCACCAGTGTTATTTCTGCACAGAATTATAACACCATTTTAATGAGATATCATCTGCTAGGAAAATCAATACGTAATGCACCAACTAGTGATTGCATTTGTTAGATGTCCTTAACTAAGATTTCTTATATTACAGTGCTAATTAAATTGCTGCACAAATTCCAGATGTATTTACTAATTGATTTTAGATTAGTGTCATTATGTAGATTCACCTCTTTATCCATATTCATAGCCTGTGTCCACAAAACAATTATGGTTATGAACATGAAGAGAGGCCCCGTTCCATATTTTGCAAAGCTAAAATTCACGTACTGAATGAGAAGATTCATATTACATTTCATCCAGTTGTATTGTAATGCAGTTCTCTATAGGATTTCCGATTAGCCTTGAGCTCTTTCCGTCGTTATGGGCTCAGACTGAGTCAAATCTGGTCTCAACTTTTAGTTTGAGATGAAAAAAATTATTTTTTCTTTGTTTTAGCTTTCTTGAACAAGGAAAACTCCATGTTGTGAAACTAGTTATCGCACCAGGGCTTAAACGAGACTCGATATAAATAGCAGAGAGAGAAAACCTGCAACAAACCTTGTTAAAAGGAGTAGTGGCTATTTGATGTGTGTTGCTTGTGCCATTTGTGATATTTTTAAACCACTCCCAGGGGAGCAGCTTGGTGACGGTTTTAATGAGAGAGAGAGAGAAAAAAGAAAAAACAAGAAACAGGACCACAGGAGATGGGTGCCATGTTTTGCTACACTTTGGTTTTCAATCACACAATGTCTAACAAGAAACAAAGCACAGCAGTTTAATTTACCTCCAGCGTTTAGAACTAAACTCCTATTATCCTCTTTCTTTTCGAATAGGGCTGCATGCGTTAAAGGGATGATTCTCCCCCCAAAATAATCATTTATCTTCATTTGGCACTACAGGAACCGTTTCACCGTTTGTATCACTCTGCTTGCCGCATTTCTCTCACAGCGAGTGTCATGCCGGATGACCGAACCACCATCATTTTATAAATACTACTGTTGTTGTGTCACAGAATGTAGCTTTAAGAGTTTTTTTAGGCGAGAAGGTAGTCATTTAGACCTTAGATATGGGACTTTTATATAAACATAGTGCATTGCAATGTGCGGAAACATTTTGGAAGATGATGCACTGTGTGATTTTTACCCCCATCTAGTGGTGAAAAGGTATATGACCATCCAGCGAATATTAGTTTCTGTTCCTCTCAATTCCAATTTCGGTGGCCAATGTAGTCCAAGATTAACATGTCTTCCAGTTCGACCTCGTCCATGAGCGTTAACTCAAACCTAAAGCTTGAATTAACGGGTATGTCCCTCTTTGGCTAATGTACTTTCAAGATGGAGGGGCAACATGGCGACCGACATTAGAACCCCTCACCCGTATGTATTTTCAAAGGCATATTATACACTCACGAGAATACTTTATTACTTGAACGAAGTAAATATACATTAATGAGCACATATATTTTTGAAAGAAGTGTTTTTAGCTAAGAATAAACTAAAAGAGTTACACAGTGTAGCTTTAACTTAACTATGTCTTTGAAATACATTGGTTAAGGATTCATTTATTTTACAGAATAAACATCATATTTTCGCTCAAACAACACACAGTGTCATCCCGGCACATACGTATCTCTTACGGCAGGAGTGATTGGTATCATCATGCGTGTGGAGCAGGCAGAGAGAATCATTAACCTCTGTTGTATAGAGGAAATGACATGTTATTTTGGCTTGAGAGCTTTTATGCAGGCTTTTTCTATAGCCTCCTGTTTCTGTGACCATAAATCTGCAAGGGCTGTTGACATGAGATCACACTGGCAGAGACCTGCATGACCCACCGCCTTATCCGCATCTGCAGTTCGCCCACCCTAAATAAATCACTCATTTTAAGGGCGAGAAAGAGCGGTACGGGTACCTGTAATGGACATTTAATTGGTACTTTCAGCTGTTTTCAACTCTGTACTCTTTCTCTGTGCAAAGCTTTTCACATTAAAGGAGTAGTTCACTTTTAAAAAAACTTTTTACTCACCCCCATGTCATCCGAGATATCCATGTCTTTCTTTCTTCAGTCGAAAAGAAATTAAGGTTTTTGATGAAAACATTCCAGGATTTTTCTCCATATAATGGACTTCAATGGGAACCAAACGGTTCAAGGTCCAAAAGACAGTTTCAGTGCAAACTGCAAACTGTTCAAAGGGCTTTAAATGATTTCAGGCGATGAATAAGGGTCTTATCAAGCGAAACGATCGCTCATATATATATATATATATATATATATATAAAAAAAGTTTAAGTTTTAAACGCTCAAATGATCGCCTTGCTCTGTTCTGTGATGCTCGTTCGTGACTCTCCTGTTCGAACTCGTTCATCAAAATGAACAAATCTTTTTTCGTGTCATTTGGTTCATTCAACGAACAAAATGAACGAATTGACTCGGGAAAAGATTCGTTCATTTTGATGAACGAGTTTGAACAGGAGAGTCTCACATGGACCGAGAGAGCAGAAGTGCTAGAAATAGAATAAGGGAGTCAATGGAAGAAAAAAGAGACATTTAGGTACCAAGTTACTATTTTTCCTCATTGCCAAATTACAGAATCACTGTGTGCTGTGATAAAGGGGAAGTTTAGCCCTTAAAGGAGTAGTTGACTTTAAAAAAAAAAAAACTTTTGCTGATAATTTACTCACCCCATGTCATCTAAGATGTCCATCAAATCTTTTTTCGAGTCATGACTCGAAGGGTCCTAGATAAGACCCTTATTCATCGTCTGGTGATGTTTAAAGCCCTTTAAAGCTGCACTGAAATCGTTTGGTTCCCATTGAAGTTCATTATATGGAGAAAATCCTGGAATGTTTTCATCAAAAACCTTAATTTCTTCTCGACTGAAGAAAGAATGACATGGACATCTTGGATGACATGGGGGTGAGTAAATTATCAGCAAAAGTTTTTTTTAAAAGTGAACTACTCCTTTAAAGGGATAGTTCTCCCAAAAATGACTCGCCCTCATGTCTTTCCAAAACCGTATAAGGTTAGATGCTTGGCTTGCACTGTACCGAAAGGATACAGTGTATGACGAAACCGATTTCAGACTCATTTTCAATGTTTGTTTTTTTCGCAGCTAATCTGTGGGTTAGAATGTATAATGGGCGCTTTTCTCCTCTCTAGTGCTCTCCCCCTCTCTACTCTAGATTTGGGGTTCTCGTGGCAGTAAATGAGTGTTTACGTGTGTGCTCACTGAAAATAAACATGCTGACAGCAACCTCCCGCACAGCATGCAAGCATCAAGGCTTCCCTGCTCTAGATCTTATGAATCATTAAAGTTGTGTAAAAATGGCATGGTGGGTAAATAATGTCTCAGGATAGTTCTCAGTCATGAATATTCCTGGTGTTAATCGTGTAGTGTGTGTTTACTGGACAGTGTACTGCTAAATATTAAAGACTTGAAGGATTGAGATTGGTTTTTACTTCGGATGAATGCTTACTTGTACCTTCAGTGTAGTCCTGCATCGTCTGATGAAGCTTTTGGACACCACGTGCATGTCTGTATCCTCCCGAGGCGGACTCTGAAGCTATCTCCTTTGTGGTTGTCGTCGAACACATGTTGTTGTCTCTTTGGATCGATATAGATGCACATTGCTTGGTTCTCTTTGATATTTCATCATGATTCACTTGTTTGTGTGGATACGCAGCTTTGTCCTCATGTAAAACAAGCAGAAAGTGAAGCCACTTTGTCTGATTAAACTTCGGTTACTTCAGCATTATGTCCATTTGCTCCCACCCAGAGCGCTTTGTGTTAAATTACATTAACCTTTGTGCTGTATTAAACTGCCTCATATATTGCGTAAGAACGATGTGCATTTACATTTAAATTGTATCATGTTTTGATAAATGTTCACATGGATTTCCAGGTTGATGATGGATCCACCAGTGTGTTATTAAGGGAAATAAAGAGAAACATTTGATAAATTTCATTATCATCATTGACCAAAATGTTAAATTATTCTATTTAGATCAGGGGTCCTTAACTAAATTGGCAAGAGGTCCACTAACCCAATGAGCCCAGTAAACGAGGGTCCGGACATGCAAAAACACCCGGCAAAATAAGTTCTTTCATTTTATTCAATTGTAACCATGTCAACAAATTGACAAAATCTTTGACAATAAAATCTTTATCTTTAAATGTATTCAACTGATTTTGTTGAAATTCATTCAAGTATTATTTCATTTTAGTGCAAATATTCAAATGTCAAACTTTTCATCATAAATAACAGCAACAGGAAGCATAATTTTTATTGGCAGATAATTTTCATTGAAAGTTGTGTCTTGTCTCGAAATGCCGCTTGATGTTTCCACTTATAACAACAGCAACAGACTCCGAACAAATAAGACACATGGGCCTCGTAGAGCTGTAAAAATGAACGCGTACACTTCAGTCCACTCATCTCGAAAGATGCGGTTTTCAGAGTCCACTTTTCTCATTTGACAAAGCCATAATAATCAATTCACAAATATCATAGTAATGTGTGTACAAGCCAAAGTTTGTGATCTCTCCAGATCCCGGCTCTTGCAAAGGACCTGACACACATAGCTGCCCGCGCGCACGCCTGTTCAAAAATTACTTTCGGTAAAAAATAATTTTATTTTTTTTCATAAACTTTTTAATAAAAATGTTTAGAGGTCCGGATAAAAAGGTATTGGGGTCCGGACCTGGACCCCGGTCCGCCAGTTGGGGACCCCTGATTTAGATGAATAAGTAAATAACGGATGGCAGACAAAGCAGAATCCCAGTAAAAGATATTTCTCTGAAAGGTTATCGTATTTTTTAAAATTTAATCTATTTATTAAATTAATATTTAATTTTCCATATTTGAAATGATAATATGCGATAACACTGTAGCAACACCATGAGTTCAAATTGAAGGATTTTACTCAATAGGTTTTTATAAAAAATGAAAATGTCTGAAACGTCCATCTAATTAATTAAATTATTGATTAATAACCACATGAATTACAATGAGCATTAAAGGGATACTCCACTTTTTTGGAAATAGGCTCATTTCTGAGTTAAACTGTTGAGTTTTACCGTTTTTGAATCCATTCAGCCGATCTCCGTTTCTGGCGATACCACTTTTAGCATAGCTTAGCATACATCATTGAAGTGGACAAGACCATTAGCATTTCTCCCAAACAAAAATTACCAAAAAGTTTCGATATTTTTCCTATTTAAAACTTGACTCTTCTGCGTCATATCATTACGCCTGCTGCACTCATGGTACGGCAATAAAGTTTCTTGATTATTACGCAGGAATGGGAGTATAGTTCCTAGCCATATAAGCATAGAAAATCGCAACTTTACATTTTCCGTCGGTCTTAGAGCACGATGTAACTATAGAAGAGTCAAGTTTTAAATAGGAAAAATATCGAAACTCTTTGGTCATTTTTTTTTTTTTTTGAGAAATGCTAATGGTCTTGTCCACTTCAATGATGTATGCTAAGCTATGCTAAAAGTGGTACCGCCAGAACCGGAGATTGGCTGAATGGATTCAATAACGGTAAAACTCAACAGTTTAACTCTGAGGTAGTTGTAAAATGAGCCTATTTCCAAAAAAAGTGGAGCATCCCATTAAATATAATAACACTAGTAACTTAGGTTGCCAAATGTACCGGTACTAAAAATGGTAATGGTACCAGCATTTCTCCAGTACTGGTAGTATATACAGCGTGTTTTAACAAGTGTTAAGCATTGTAGCCAATCACAAACATCTGTCAGTAAGTTAGTCAGAATCTGCTTAAAACTGCTGAAAACACTATTTGAAAAGGTTTTGTTTTGTTGGCTTATGAATCCTTTCATTATAACCAACAAAGTGTAAACATGATGTAAATAAGAGATTCATTTTACAATTAAGAATAATTGAACTCGCTTTTCAGAGATTGATAGCCTCAGTGATTATAAATGGCAGGCTCTTCTCTTGCTTTCGGTTTATTGACTGTTGAAATGTTATTAGTATTGGTGTCGACTACTGAAATGTTGGTACGGTAAAAACCCTACTAAGGGGCTTTCTGTGCCAATTGGACCATCTTACCACACAAATCTAATTTTATCTTTTCAATTCAAAATAAAAAACTTTTTTACTCCACAAATATAAAAACATGAATGTCCACAAATTCCTCATTAACAAATAGCCAAAAAAAAAACTTAATATCTGACTGCAAAATGTCATAGATCATCACCTCAAAACTCACAAATGTTGATATTCAGATGAAATGACAATATTAAAGATAGTGTATCCATTCATTAAAAGTGTTGAGATGAGATTTTTTTGTGCTGTTTATTGTCCTAATCAGGATATTGTCACTGTCAGTTCAGTTCAGTTGTACTCGCTATATGTATCTGTTTAAGTTGGATATTCCAGGCTTTAGACCATTAGTCATATACCAAAGCGCACATTATGTTGGCCCGTGGAACAAGAATATATTGTTTGAAGGCTCTTTACACAGCATGTGCTTTCGCCTACAGTGGGCAGGGACATATATTATTTAACCATCTTTGAGATGGCATTTTGACATGCTGCTAAAACGAGAAATGCGCACATTTGCTGATTCAGACTTTGGCAGAGTGGCACATATGCTTGAAAAAAAAAATATTTAGCTGTCTCATGCTGTAAATGCTGTGGCGTTTCATACACATAAGAGGTCAAAATCCCCTTCTCTTAATGCACAACCCCAACACATAAGCACATACTGTACATACAGTATAAACACATTTACTGTAGGTTTGTTGCCATAGCAAATGGCTGCCAAGAAGCGGTACTGTGAATACCTGACTGAAAACCAGCTTAGACCTAATTACCTCTCTTGATGCTCCAGCGCGTTTTGACTTATAATGTCCTAGACAGTTAATGTCACTCACATTGAAAGATGGAGAACAGGTCTTTATAGTTGCCAGACGGGATTTTAATTTTGGCTGAAAACCAAAGTTTGGTTTGAAGATGAAAAATAAATCAAGCACAATGTTGTTCTTTCACCATTCCTGACCTGGATAAACCCTTGTATTTACCCACCCATTGAGCATCCCCTCGAAAAAATCAGGACATAAGTGATAGAAAGTGGACAAAATGAGACGGATTAAAACACTACCCCCGTTTCACAGACAAGGCTTAAGCTGGTCCTGGACTAAAATGCATATCTGCTGTTTTAACTGAAAGCAACTTGCACTGGCATATCTCAAAATATGTCACATTGTTTTGTCTCAAGATCAGAGTTGGGTAAGTTACTCTAAAAAAAGGAATTAATTACTAGTTACTAATTACCTCTTCAACACTGTAATTAGATTACTGTACTAATTACTCTCTCTAAAAGGTATTTAATTACTTTTAATTACTAATTACTTTTAAAATCCCATATCAATCTCAACCAGCTGAATAATACAAGGATAGATAGACATGAATCTGTTTTAATTCTTTCGAATAAATACCATAACATTGCATGAATTATCCTTAAACTGACCAAGGTGGAGAAGGTTGCATTATAAAAACATACTTTTTAACATCAGACAATAGATTTTGATGTTGAACCCACTATTGTTTTATGTCTGATCTCATGACATTTAATACTTTTTTCATACATATTTCACAATAATTCATACGAATTTGTACGAGTGCGGTCGTAAAATTTAGACACCTCATAAAATGCATACGAATCGCTGTGAGATCGGATTGATCTATACACAGTATGTAGGCTACCTCAATTACATCAGAAGTAACTGTAATTAAATTACTGATAAATGAAGAGTAATCCCTTACTTTACATTTTCAAGGGAAAAGTAATTCAATTACAGTAACTAATTACTTAGTTACACCCAACACTGCTCAAGATTCACCCCGGTAATGTTTTTATGAAAAGGCACGTTTATAAAATCTTCCGTTCTAATGGAACTATTTGTGATCTGATCGACCAAACACATCTTAATACCGGGTGTAAATGCTTACCATATGCGTTTATCTTATTAAAATACAGTAAAACTATTATAATTTAAAATAACTGCTTTCTTTTTTAATATATTTTAAAATGCATTTTATTTTTGTGACGGCAAAGCTGAATGTTTAGCTGCATTCCCTCAGTTTCACGTGATTCTTCAGAAATCATTCTGAAATGCTGATTTGGAGCTCAACAAACATTTCTTATTATTATCAATGTCGAAAACAGTCACTCGGCTTAATATTTTTGAGGAAAATGTGATTCAATTTCAATACATCAATAGTTTCAAAGTTCCAAATAAAGCATTGATTTGAAATAGAAACATGTTTTTTACTGTCACTTTTGATCAGTTTAATGCATTCTTGTTGAATTATTATTATTATTATTATTTCCTTTATTTTACCAGGAGAGTCACATTGAGATATTACTATCTCTTCTTCCAGAGAGACCTGGTCAAGTCAATTTCACACAAAAATCACAGTGTAAAAATCCCACAATTTAAACATACACAAACAACATGGATAAAGACGAGTCAAGAAAAACAATTACAATTGTCCTTTAAAACATTGAGCAAGAGACATTTAAAAGAGGTCAGGGTTGGAAGTGCATCTAAATTCAGTACATTTTGTATTTCATTCCAAATCCAAGGAGCGTAAAAAGAAAAATTACTCTAATAGGACTCTAAAAAAAAAATTACTCTAAGGAATAAAGTACTAATTCCTTAAAAAGTAGAAAATATGAGCGACTCCAAATAATATTATCCCTTACTAACTTCTCATCAGTAACTGCATGCATCTTTTAAACTGGATTTGGGCCTCACATCCCAGTCTGTAACAGATAAGTAGGAAAAGTTGATGTGCCAAAGTCTATATAGCATAATTATTCTGCTGTAAGACACAGGCAGGTGTAAGCATGGCTAATGCTTTTCAGCGTGGGCAGCGTCCCAACACAACTCATTTATGAATGCATTTACAGAACACTAGGAGAACGCCGGCTCTCACATCTTCCTCAGGATGAGCCCTGCTTTGATGGAAGCTGGCCTGAGATCTGAAACCCCTACTATCCCCACTAACTCTACTAATTAAAGCCTTACTGGGGCTTCTGGACAGATATCCGCTTTCTGAACCGCAAAAAACCAGTCTGATGCCAGCTAACTGCTGCCTTAAAAATGGATCTGGAAGATAAATGACTGTCCCGAGCCCATATGCTTCTCTGTGTCAGTCCTCGCAGTGGTCAAAAACGGGCCCTGAGAGGCAGTTTAATTAAAGCACAGAGGAGCATACAAAGCGTCTCATGCGCTGTTGGTAATGAAGGTACTGCTCTTTGTTTTTAGGTTCATTTTTCAAGATCTGTTTTTGTAATGCACAAAGCACTGTTGTTCGCGCATTTAAAGTCTGTGTGAAAAGTTCTTGCCTTTTTCGCACATCTGAACGGCGTTGCTAAAAATTTGCCGGAGGAGCTTTAAACATACATCAGACTACAACTTTCTTTGCTAAGATTATGCTGTTGCAAAGTGCAACATTAAGTGAATTCAGCAGGGAATCTTTTTTAAAGTATTTGAAAATGCATTGGGATCCCGCAGGTCTGTTCAAATCACACTGTTCCGTCCCAAGAGAGTTTGCCTAATTAAAAATACTTCATGCCTCCAGATGAGAGATGTGGGCTTGTTCCCATTCTTCCATTGTATTGTCTTCCACCTCCACCACACGTTCGCTCTATTTTTTTTCTTTTTTTTTCGACCTGATAATTAGAGCCAGACCGATATATCGGCAAGGCTGATATTATCGGCCGATATTAGGCATTTTCTAAACTATCGGTATCGGCAGTTATAATGGCCGATAAATGAATATTTCAAAAATAAAATAAAAACGGACGAAACACGCTTGAACCATGTCATGAGTGTTGGAGTTGTATAGTTTGTCCACCAGAGGGCACTCTACACCGTTCCTGTTGGCAAAACTCGTTGAGTTGGTCACGATACATACATTGCTTGAATAACAATTAAAAGAACATCCCCATCAGTTCTCTTAACTCAAATAAGCATGACAATTTGTGACTATTAGTCCAGTTTTGCTGCTGTTAAATAACCCGAGAGTGAAGCGGAATTAGCTAGTACTTGTTACGTTACGTTGTTACAGTGTAGTTGACTGACTGTCCTTTTAACTTTTGACAATGTGACTGAAGTATTTCTTTAATAGCGCGTGACCGTTATAGCAATGAGACGTATCATCTCAGTATGACAATTCATTGCTAAATTATGGCTCATCATAGACTAGCTAACCATAAAGCTAGCTAATGCCACTATCATCAGTCTGTTCTATTGTGACAATAAAAGAAACAAGTTTCTTTTTAAAATGCATTACATATTGTTTTAGTTAAAATTCATAAATAACTACAAATAACTGATGTTAGGGAGATCTGTTAATGTTTTGTTGCGCGTTTCTGAAAAAAAAAAATATATATCGGATTTTAAAACCAACAAATATTTGTATCGGTATCGGCCTTCAAAATCCTTTATCGGTCGGGCTATACTGATAATGCCAAATTTATGTGTGACTAATTAAATTTGGCTAAAATTGTGACTTTTTAAAAAGGTATCTGATTAGTTTCCACTCTTCCACGTGTAAATATTGAATAAAAGAAACGTTGAATACGTGGTAGTGCTTCATTTAGAGTAGATAAGCACATACTGTGTTCTCGGAGTTGGTGATGAGTGTTGAGGAGGCGGTTGCAGTACTGGTTTCTGTGTGCACTGAGGGTATTTCCCCACATTTCTCCATCCACCCGACCACACACTGCCACATCAAAGGAAACACACTCTCTTTAATGTACGAGAAAACGCCGCAGTCACAGGACTGCACTGCAGATAAGGAAGTAGCGTGCCAGAATTGTTTTTTAGGGAATCCTAGTGCTTTCAAAGGTTCTCCCCAGGCATTTTGGGAGAAGGTTGATTGGATCCGAGGCAGTGGAGATGGAGTGGTTGATTTTTGATGTTAACGGAGACTCGTGGGAGTTCACCTGGCTGACCTGGCGGCCCACGCTTTGAGCTAAACTTGGCTGCTTGACAGAGATAGAGTTGATGTGGCATGTCAGTGTTTCTCTTCAAGACGTCTTTGGCTTTTGTTTTGCTGAGCATTAATGGAATATATCTTTTTTTATTTACTTAAAACCACATACTGTATGTAAAGCAAGGCTGTCACACTGTAATACCTTCATCAAGCATCTTCATAGAGTATAACCTATAGTGAAAAAAACCTATACCAAAATACAGTACATTTGTTTCATACTAAGTATACTACAAATCCATTAATGGACATATCGCTTGAGACTTACTGATGTAAATATTATAATTCAACTTTATTTGGAGTACTTCTTTATTGCACAGTGGTCATTTCTTAGTAGGAAAGTTTGATCTCTGTATAATATCAAGATATTTAAAGTGTACCTTGCAATAATTCCACTATCACAATCAAATGTACAGTACTATTATATATGATTATGTATGATTTTATTTATAAAATATGCTTGCACTATGCACTATTTCTGAATGATTAAAGTACATTAAGTTCAAAATTAGTTTGGCAGACTTTAAGTATACCATTTTAGTGTACCAACAGTGCAATTGCAGGAAGGGTATTTATATTAAGTACATAAATGTATTTGTAGTATACTTAGCATAAAATAAATGTATTTCAAATACATTTTAGTAAATTTATTTTTCACTAGGGTAGAGGTCGACCAGAGGTCGATAGTTTTTAAAATGCTTAAAGGGATACTTCACCTCTAGAAAGATGAATGTGTTTATAAAATGGGTCATTTATGTAGAAGAAATGTGAAATTATTTTTGAATTTGGAGCTTTCTAGACTGAAAAAAGCCAGAAAATGTATTTTTGGCTTATGTGGATGAAAGACAACAACTCCCAGAATGCACTTGCTTCGCTGCCCTAGGAGGCCACGCCTACCGGTAACAGAGCGCAGTAGTTAAACAACAGGTCTAGGCTACTAGTGATGAGTCTGCCCGAAAATGTGTTTCGAGATCGCCCAAAATGTCTGGGATTCGGCTTTTGCGTTCAACAGTCGCCATTCATCATGTTTACTGTGGCGAGCGGGACGAGTGAGGGCCGCGGGAGAACGGTGCGAGGCCGGTGGCGTGATTACCGATGAGCGACACCTGTGAGACAAAATGTTTTACTATATGTCTTCCATTTTGCCAGATGTAAACAACACTGGTCCAGAAGCATTTCCTGTTTCAGTTTTTTAACACTACATAAAAGCTGGGACCAACAGAACATATAAAACTGAATCAAAAAGTTAAACAAACATCTTTAAGATGTTCTCTTTACATATGAAATAAAGAAAACGGTTACAAACTGAAACAGGAAGTGTTTCTGGACCAGTGTTGTTTACATCTTGTAAAATAGTCTATAGATTCTACATTTTGAATTTGCTAAATTGGCATTCTTAAAGATGAACCATTTAAAGATAGCAGAGGTAATCAAAATGTAAAAAAAAAGGAAATTAGCATGTATAAATAAATATACAATCCCCATGAACCGATACCCATGTGTAAGGTTTTAGATGCTCTCAAAATGTGGTGATATTGTTTCAGTGTCCACACAATCATGTGCGCTAGAAAGAAGCCTTTTTAGGTGCTTTTTTGATTGATAGTGAGTAGGCTAACCACTGGGTTTCTCTTTGCTTTAGCCTGTCACAACCAAATAGGACTATTAGTACACAAGCAGTGTGCTCACTGTGTTATTAGTGGTTACACACAATATGCACGGTAGCATTTCCTCAAACCTTGGTAGTCGTTGCTTTGTCCTGAAGAATAGTGCTAGAGCACAATGTGAACTGTCACCACTGCTAAGCAGTTGTTCCACATGGGAGATGCCAGTTGTAACGCTGCGTTGCAGCCAGCCAGGAGAACATGTACAGAACGCCGTCAGCATTATCAGTTTGCTCACACAGCAGCGGGAGTGAGATGGAGATCCAGTGGGACTCAGATGAACAGAGATGGCACTCCATAAGATTCGTGTTGTATCATATGGGATATCAAAAGAGGCACAAAGGGTGCATGTCTTAATTGTTGATGTGCTCCGGGTTCATTCTGGCAGTGGGCTGTGTTGTTGTGGATCTTGCCAAAATTATTTGTGTTTTTGGCAGGTCAAGATGAAGGAGATTGGGCGAGGGTAAAACCAGCTGACATGAAAAGCAGATTTTAAAATGAGCTTTTCAAAGCCACCATACAAAGATTGCCACCAACCAGTCTTTTCAGCAGGGAGCTGTCACATCTTCTGTTCATTGTTTATTTATATAATGATATAGTATTTATACTATATTTTGAATTACAGTAGATTTTATTTTCTTATTATACCGAATGTATCGATTATACATTGTTACGCCAGTAGGTGGCGACAGGTGACTGTTAAAAATCTATTTGTCATTGAATTAATCATTCAAAAGATTTGTTTCAAAAATGCTGAAACAAGTGAAGTCTTTAAGAGAGAGTCATTGAATCATTCATTCAAACATCAAGTTTGTCAAAACCTCTAATTTACATGTTATTTTATTAAGTTGTCTGTTCAGAATCTCTATTTGAAACCAAAAATCTCAATTTATCCAGAATCGTGCAGCTCTAATGAAAATGATTTGTAGTTTTAGTTTAATAATAAGAACAGTGTTCTGCTGAAGATGCTGTCTTCTCTCCATTCTTTCACTCTTTGTCTCAGACCTGTTCTCTTTCTCTCACATTGTTTGTAAGGTTTTGGCTGTCAGGTTCCTCAGTGCCTCTCGGTGTCAGGATCATTTACGATGCGCTAGTGCTTGTGTTCATTGTGTAATGAGGTGTTGCAGGGATGCAGGTTTGAGGGTCTTCCTTCCCTAAAGTAAACCCTAAACTTCTCCATCTATCATTTAATATTATTTATGTATAAGCGATATATATATATATATGATTTCAGACCACTAGGAGGCGCCTTCTGGCCCATATATATCTGCGTCTCATATTGACGCTAAAGGGTGCCATGTGCGTTGGATGTAGACGAAATGTCAAAAGCGTCAGTGTATGACGCCTTGGGATGAGAACGGGCTGGCATCACGTATCTCGGATAATGGATTAGACACGGTAGCGACACCCATTTGAGAATTCCTTTTTTCCCCCTTACAATTTAATCCTTGACATGCTATTTTCAGAATAACAGAAAGTGTTATCTGGCCTGCACAACTCCCCTGAGTAAAGTGTAAAATGTGGGAGTGAATCATCAACCTGACCTTTCCGTTTAAACCTCTCTCCACATGGACGGCACCTCTGACTTCCGTAATGAACCAAACGCGCAATTCACAAAAACTGAGCATACAGCTATTAGAATCAAGGGTGACCTCTCTGCTCCTGTTTGTGGAAAACTATAAAGAATTTAAGATGAGGTGAATGAAGATAAAAAAAAAAACATCACTATTAATTAGTACTAATCACGACCTTCGTTCATATTCTGTCTTGTTGAGAACCCGCTGATGACCTACCACCATGATTATGATTGCATTGCATGCACAGTTTTTGAACAGGTGTCTGATTCAGATGAGGATACAAACAAGTGTTTGATAGGCTCATTTGTGGCACAGAAAACACTGTGTTTTACTCTAGTGTCCTTTGTATTTGTGGCTATTTATGTTATTTTTAAGATCTGTGACATAAGTAGCCAAAAAGCAGGTTATCTTATTGTGCCGTGATTAAGTATTATATGGTCTGAGTTGCTAGGAAACACATCACATAAGTAATGATGAACATCACACAAGTTGTGTTGTACCGCATATGTACTAATAATGACAGATGGTTAAGTTGTTTAATGCCACTTGTAAATGTATTTCAATTAATCATAAATTTTCCCAGATATCTCACTGGACATTAAGAAATCATGTTCATTTCTAATACTCGCTGACAACAGTAGTCCGGCCAGGATATTGTAATTGTTGATACAGCGCTCTACAGTAATTTGAAAGTGATTGCAGTACCAGTTTTGGCCACTATCTTGCTATGGCTCCTTTACATGTCAGTCAATTAGCGCCTTCACACATGTCATGTTAACAAGTTGTGTTTTTTATGTCTTATTGTTAGTGGCCTTTCTTCTGTGGAACAAAGAAGATGTTTTAATGTTTTAACTATTTTTGTTTGTACCGTGAACGCCAGCGGGGTCTAAAACGACATTGTACGGACAAGAAAAACTCCACTGAGACAGGTTTGTGTTACACAAAAGAAAGAAATACAGGTTTTTAATGACATGAGGGTGAGTAAATGATGACTAAATAAACATTTTTTGGGTTAACTATCCCTTTAATCTTTCCACTTTATTATTGTTATCAAACAGAGAAATCAGTTCACTACATGAAGTTCTTATGGTTTTATCGTACCAATGGCAATACAGCCACAACTCATGTATTGCAACGGAACAGTGACAGTAGGATTTAGTGCTGTGGTGGCCAATTTCTTCCATAAATTAACTTGTAAGTCAATATCTACAATTGAAAAGAGGTTTGTCAAGAGCAACCCCTTTGTGTTGAGCGCTCTTTTTCTAGCTTCTCGGATTGTGATTTTGACTATAGGGGGAATTCAGTTAGACTGGACACTTTTGACAGCATCAAAGCCACTATCTAGGAATGTTCTCGTGCACATTTAGCAGAAATCAGTGGGGATGGTTTGTAATAGTGCATTTTCCCTACCAACCTCCCTGTAGCCAGTTACCCATGGTTACAGCAAACTGCGATCCCTATATATCCCATTAGGCCTCTGGCTCCTGATGTTGCCATGGTGCCATCATCATCTCCCTAAGCTTGTTTCCTTAGATGCCTGAAGGCTTTAATCAAATGGAAACCCAATATGGGGTCACATGCATGTCTTCATTTCTTCCACGCCTCCTCTGAGCCCTTAAGTCGGCTGACCCAGAAGTGTTCAATTATGTTAAATGTCTATATAATAAAAGACAAATACTTCTTCTTAGGCACCCACCCAAAGCCAGATGAGTTTTGTCTTGAGTCCCTTGAAGCATAAAAGGGGGGAAATTAATTGAGAATTTCTAATCCTCAGTAGAAATAAGGCAGACTTGCTTGATTGCCACAGCTGAATGTGGGGGTGTGAGGCGCTGTTGAAAAAACTCTTCTCTTCTCTTCTCTTCTCTTCTCTTCTGTAACGAGTGATTTAACGAGCAACAGAGCATGTGCGCATTCTAAATATCACTTTTCCTTTTACCATATCCATACCATATATTACCATATTTTACCATACCATATATTTGATAATAGCTGCAAGGAAGGAAAAGCTGGTAACTCCACTGGCATATGTAATCAGTAATTGCTTTTTTATTTAAGCGTCATCCTTCTCCACAATTTAAATCATCATTAAACCTGTATGACTTTCTTCTATGGAACACAAAAATTTATTTATTTTTGGACCCCATAGACTTTCATTGTATGGACAAACTGAACTGCGCGAAACTGTTCTTTAAAATATCTTTTGTGTTCAGAAGAAATAAAATCGTGTTCAGAGTTTGGAACATCATAAGGGTGACCTATACCTTTAACCCCATCTGATCCCACTAAAAGCATGCTGGAAATTGGAAATATTTTGCCCAGTTTTAGTGTTAATTCCAACCTGAATTATTCATTTAGTCTCATTGCAAATGCATTAAGTAAACGTTAATTTTACAAATTTTAATGGATTGAGTGCCATCAAATTAATGCTGTATAACTGCATTGCATTAACTCATTTTAATGAATTAAACTCATTTTTTGAGAGCAGGGTGGAAGTTCTTTTCCTAAAATCTTTTCACACTTTACTAATATAAGAGTATGAGCTTGATGGGGGGGAACAACTGTATAATTAGTTAGCAGTTAGATATTCTTTTATTTTACACCTTTTAAGAGGATTTTGAAACTTTGTAAGGTCATCTAGTGTCTCAGTACCAGAACTGCCTTTGTTTAGAGATCTTTTTCTCTAATTTAATAAGCAATTTCTTCTCCTGCAGTATGTGAAAGATAATAGATATTGGAAGTATTTAGAGAGACATGTTTCCTCCTTTAACAACCTTTCTCCAAGGAAGCTTTTAGAGTAAAACTCTATCCAGGATAGATTAAAAGATGTTCTGCACGCCCAATGAAATGTACACACCACCTTTGCTGGCTTTATATCCGATTCTTTGCTGATGTTGAATGTTTATACCTTTTTTTCTACTTTTAAAATCCAGATGGCTTACTTCCAGATTGAATCTCTCAGTATAGCAAGTGGACATTTGCCAGTGCTACTGCCACATATTGGTGCAATGCAGATTCTTTCTAAATGTATAATGCACATTTTTTTCTACAGAGAATATTCTTATGCCTCTAGAAAAAACAACCAAACATTGTACTTTTTTCTAATGTGTATTAGAGGGATGCACGATATATAGGTTCAGCATCGATCTTTACCGGTCACCTGGTGAAATTGTTTTCATATCGTAATACAAATCGTACAAAAACTAGATATTACAAAGTCATTTTTTTCCAATATCGAGCAGCCCTAGTGTATTACCATTTCAACTAATACATTTTATCAGGAAATCCCCTGTTATATATATATATATATATATATATTTTATATAGGCGATCATAGTCATGATGAATCTTGTCTTCTAATAATTAGCCGACTGCAGCATTGAGCTGCATATTCACCATACTGCAGTCTGCAATACATTAGAGATGGGATTCATGGACTTTATTGACCACAGAACAGACTGAACTTACATTAGTCGCCTGGCAGACTCTTCATCTTTGACCGATGGCATTGCTTTGAATGGTGCAGTACTAATAGAGCCCCACCCATTTCCCAATGGCCCAAATATACACTCAGTCATGCTCAAATACAAACTGAACCAATCTCCATTTTTGAAAAATGCATCGAACACTCTTCTGAACCGGCCCTTTTGTCTGAGAGGCAGAAAATGATGCTTGCTGTTATTATAAGATTAGCCCCCTGGCACCATCAAATATGTCGTTGTAATTCTGCTAGGTGCCACTAGTGGTTTATAAACTAAATTCTTCACCTTTAAGTGACATGTTGTGAAATGTTATGAATGGCTTTAATTGTCATTCCTACTGTGGTTGTAAATGACTCAGAGGTGGGTGATATGACCAAAATATTAACCATGATAAAAGTAGTTAGACTGAAAGAAACTAATCAGAGTGTGTTGGTCTTACATGCTTTTTAGGGGTGGGTTTATCTGAAATAGTTGATACTAAAATAATAGTTGCAGTGGGAAAAATGTATTCAGTCGGTTCTGTTGTACAGAAAACACAAAAGAGATTAAAGCTGCAAGCAGCATTTAACGGGGTTCAAGCAGTTTTAAGATTTTAACAGTTATAATGTCACCTATTGTCCGATCTCCATACAACTTTGCATGCTTGTTAATAATGTTATGTCACATATGCTCACCAATTTTGTGAAGTTCTGAGTTTTTATTTATGATTTATAGGCTTTTGAGTTTATTTTGCCACACCCATTATTTAAATGACACGTTTATGGCCAAGCAAATGCAAAAGTTCAACTTTTTTTCAATAATTATTGATCTGGAGAGTCCAGAGATTTGTCCTAGACTAGTCTAGTTCCGATCAGGGGCGAATAACCAGGGACTAGTTCGCAAAAGTAGGTTTTGGACAAAATTCGAAATAGCGGAAATTTTTTCTCGCCTAAATCGAAATCGGAGATATACATCTTGTCCGTCTTGAACCAAGGATCACAGTGGTGTAAAAAGTCAAATGGTCTAGGAGTTATGAGCAATTGAGTATTTTTGGTTGCTGTAGTGCCCCCTATGGGCCAATCAGGCTCATACTCTGATAGGTTCTCCCTAAATTTAGGTCTACCATCACTTCGTGCTTGAACACCTAATTAACACAAATGTGTGGAGACTTCGTGATCAGAATTTATGCCTGGTTAAATGTTAACCAGACATAAGTAGTAGTACAGATTATTTCACAGACAATTTCCTGGCAGTCTGGTGCACTTTTACTTCTGGACATTGCACAGAAGCCAGTCAATGAGATTGGAACTGCAGGTTTTCAGAGTGTGCATGCTAGTTTTGTGCACAATAAACATCAGACAGTGAACAAACTGTTAGTGGTCTGACCATGGGCAAACCTTCTGAGACCTGGTCTCAGCGTCAGATAGACTGTTGGCTGAACGTCTGATGCATAAGAGACACAAAATAGGGGTTTCAATGTCATTATCTGATTGGTTGAATTCTACTGGATTTCCTGGTGTTTTTTATCGGTCTCCCTGTAATGTAAACAAAGCTGCCGTGATGCCAAACCCCATCATAGAAGAAGCTGTAACATTTACAACTGTGACAATGACTTCTCATCAGGATAACTAACCTAAAATCTATGTAAAGTTCGTAGTGCCATTGTTGAAGTGAACTTTAACAACGTTATGAATAATTTATTTGTTATCGTAGGGACATTGACTTTACATTTTTCCACCCCTAAACATGAACAAAGCGAACAGTGATTGGTTGCTTTGCATGTTAGTCAGATGTCCTCTTTGCACTGTAAAAAAAATATTGATGGTTTAACTTAAAAAAGTAAGTAACCTGGTTACCTTAAAATTTTAAGTGTATTGAACTGGAAAAAGTGAGTTAATACAATGAAGGAGATTAATTTTAATCACCAGAAACTCAAAATTATATGTTATTTGAACTAAATAAATTATTTAAGTTGATTTGACAAAAGAAAAAAATGTTGTGATTACTACACTGTAAAAAAAATATTGTTGGTTTAACTTAAAAAAGTAAGTAACCTGGGTTGCCTTAAAATTTTAAGTTGATTGAACTGGAAAAAAGTGAGTTAATGCAATGAATGAGATTAATTTAATCATCAGAAACTCAAAATAATAAGTTATCTCAACTAAATAAATTATTATAAAGTTGATTTGACAAAAGAAAATATGTTGTGATGACAAATCTTGAAAATATTTTTTTACAGTGTGGGCGGTCCTTGGCCAATGAAAGCTGCAATGGAGTCAGTCTAAAGGTCTTGACACTCGAGACTACTTGAGAAAAACAAAAAGTGTATTGCTTTCTCCATGTCTGTTTCTCTTGAGAAGGTTGCTGGGTTGGTGCAGAGCTACAGTGCTTTCAAGATTTGGAGATTTGTAGCCCTCGCTTCTCTGTGCTAATGCACTTTTCTGGTGGCTGGGTCACACTAATAGGATTTCCATGTGAAATGCCCACTCAGGCAGCTGAGGTTAATGACTCATTTGAATGAATTGTGATTGAATCAGATTTGTTAGATGAAGCATTAATTGATTCTGTCAGTGGTGCTGGGGATTAGGATTCACTTTTATTCAATCAGATTCTGGATCGGCTCTCATACGGCCATCCCTTATCTTCCCCAGTGCAGTGGGCTAATGCATGTGGCGTCTTCTTCACGACGAGTTTAAACATTGTTTGCATGTCATTTGCTTGATGGGGATTTTGTTTTAAGTAATCATGTCTACAGTATGGGTTTGGTGTTATTTTACTGCCAAAGTTTACGTTCTGCTCATGTGAGTTTGCTCCATGAGATAAAACCCAGTAAGATGCTGTTGTACAGTCTCAGCAACACCTATTTCTAATTTGGCTCACTGTGCACAATTACACTTTTGGCAAAACACGTCTGTGCTGGAGACATATGGAAGTGGGAGGATGAGTTGGGTAAATGTTTAGCATGTGCTGATGGGTCCTCTCATGTCGCCGGCACAATATTCAGACATATGGCTCAATTAAAACCCGACGGACTACAAACAAAGGTACTTGGTGTCCACCGCAGACAGACAGCCAATCTGAAGGAAGATAGATTCAATTACGCTTTGACAGACAGGCTTACGGCGAGACAGGCAGGTAGGGCTAGTTTTTTTCCATGTTGATTGATGTCACGGAGCAAGAGAAGCTGACAGGCCTGTGAAAGGCTCTTTTACTGTTCATCCATCATTACTGACTGGTGTCTTTTGGACAGGCCGGAGGGAGTGTGCGATTCTCATTTTAGTTTAGCTTTTGAGTTTATTACTGTTTTGGCATTGGTGCGGGCGGACTGGGCAGTGCAGGTATACTTACGGTCTTACTTTAGACTTCTGCACCCCAATAATTTCCAGCATCATTACGCTATGAGAAAAAGGGTCACAGTATATACTCTGATTTTTCCAGCAGGAGGTTGTTTATAACCATGAGCAGAATCGCAATGACAAAATGAGCACTGGGCAATGACAAGTAATACTTTTCTTCTACAAGGTGAACTGAAAAATGTGTGGATCAGGGGTATTTTCTCAGATTGTAGAAAATTTGACCACACACTGTTAACATTTTTTTAAAACTACATTTCAAAAGCTTGTTGGTAATATCCATTAATTTTAATCAATGTAAAAAATTTTAAAAGAATAAACATAATTAGCCTTGAGTATAAAACATGTAAATGGTTTTACATGCCTTTTAATGTAAGGATGCACAATACAGTATGTCTGATTCTGTTTGGTAACAGTCGATATACTGGCCAATACTTAATATATTTAATTGTTCATCCTGATTTCCTATTTATATGTTCTTTACTGTCATCTAACATTCACTCACACTATTTTTGGCATGTTTTAGCTTACCTCAAGGGCATCCAAGATGTAGGTGTCTGTGTTTCCGCAGTAGTTTCAATTTTCATATTTTTTAGGTCAAACCGTTCTTGTCTATCAGTCATATAATGGAGGTCTATGGTCACCACCTCAAAGAGCATGCACAGAGAAGTCCAAATTAAACATGATTTAATAACTCGTAAATGTAAGTACACACTGGTCTAAGATACGAAACGAGCAGTTTGTGTGAGAAAACTCATAAGTATTTATATTGTTTTTACCTCTTGTAACCACAGCCACGTCCAAGTAAAAACGATATCAATACTGTTCGTTTTCTCACACAAACCGCTCGTTTCGTGTCTTATCAATGTGTACTTACATTTACGAGTCATTAAATCATGCTCTTTGAGGTGGTGACCATAGACCTCCATTATATGACTGAAAGACAAGAACGGTTTGACCTAAAAATATCAAAATTGAAAATACTGCAGAAACAAAGACACCTACATCTTGGATGCCCTTGAGGTAAGCTAAAACCTACCAAAAAATAATTTCAAAGTGAACTATCCTTTTACTCTTTAAAACATGTAACATTTAATAACACTGCTAAATGTAGGTTAAACATTTTAATATTGCACATTATAATATTGTGATGGCTAAATTCACTTGTATATTGTCAGAATAGAATGAACTAGAAACAAATTTGAATCGATAATAGGTGGTGACATAATTAGATTTTATTGTATTGGCCATAATTTTAATATTGATGCATTCCTACTGAGGTAAACCTCATGTGATGGGAATATGAATTTACACTGAGTTAAAAACAAACAAACGCAGAGCCTCCTAATTACAGAAGTCACCCACATGCCACTGGTGTGGATCGAGAGCTGAACATAGGAGAAGATAGGCTGGGGAAAGAGAAAAAAATAAAAAAAAGGGCAAGCGCATGTACGATTAAGACATCTCAGATCCCTCAGAAGGTCTGCTCCTGTTCTTTCGGTTACCATGGCAACATGTACCCCAGTTCTCCCCGAAATGCACTGGGAGATGAGAGATGGGAAGAGACATGTTTGTAAGGAGGTGCTAAGATGTGCCAGGGCCATTTGTTGTGAAAAGTGCTAATTGCCTCCGTTTCATACAGTAGGAAGTAGCGAGATCTGTGACCGTGTCCAGTCCCCGCAGGCTCTTGCCTTCGTACACACATTAACTAAAACTTCACCTTTTGGTCCATTTCCATATTCCCAAACCCAGCTCTCAAGACAGAGGAACGTTGTCTGTTTGATTTCCTCGTCACCAAATTAAATTTCCACTCTTAAAGACAATTTACAGTATGTTGTCTATAAAGATAAACCATTTCTGTCCATCAAGCAGCATTGCTGTAGCCCAATGGCTTTCCCATCCACATTCTCACTGCAACTGGACTGGTTTATGTGCCAAAGTCCACATATCTCTGGAGAATATAATGGTGACATAGAAAAGATGAAGAGAGAAGAGAACATTATGCCTGGCCATTACATGAAGTATAATCCATCCGTCTACACTCAATCAGAGGCAACGATGTCCTCTAAAAGAGATAGGTCACAGTGGTCAGTTGTCCATCAAATGACTAGTTGACTAGCTTGTCTGTATTTTGTATATATAATAAAGGTACACTATGCAGACAACATTCAGCTTAGCCCCTCCTCTGGGCTAGAAAAATAGACTCAAAATTCACTCAAAAATGATGTCATCAATCACTTACACACTCATGTTGTTCCAAACCCGTAAGACTCTCGGTCGTCTTTGGAGAGCACAAATGAAGAACTTTTTGATTAAATCTGAGAGATTTGTGTCCCTAATCAACTGAGTCTTTAATGCTTCAAAAAGTTCACAAAGAAATCGTACTAATCCTTATTAATTTAGCGGTTTAGTCCAAATTAGTCCGAAGACACTATGACTTTATATGATGAACAGATTTAATTTAGACAAATCGTGCTGGAATAAATCGCTCAATTCATATGGATTAGTTTTATGAGCTCTTTATGAACTTTTTGAAGCGTCAGTTATGTTGTTGTCAATGGAGGAACAGAAAGCTCTCAGATTTAATCAAGAAGAACTTCATTTGTGTTTCAGAGATGAACGAAAGTCTTACGGGTTTGGAATGACTTGAGGGTGAATAAATGATGATAGATTTTTTTATTTTTGGGTGAAATAACTCTTTACACTGCATAGTGCACTTTTAAATAAAACATTGATAAGAAGGAATGTTTCTGAAGCACCATATTAGCATATTAGAATTATTATTAGAAAAATAGAAAACAGTTTCAAAATATAATAATATTTCACAATATTACTATTTTTTATTGCAATAATGAGAATAAGAGACTCTCCCCAAACTTTAAAATCGTAGTGTATATGCTGAGTACAGTATTCATTTCTAGTACTTGCAAGGCAGTAAAAGAGTATTGTTAAAGTTTCAAATAAGCTTTGGTTCTGTGTAAATGAGAAGCTGCCGTTGTCATGACACTCTTACTGTGTCAGATGAGACTTTGCACTTTTAAATCCCACTGAAAGGCCATTCACATTATCTGGAAAGATAAACCATTTCTATCCATCAAGCAGCATTACAGTAGCCCACCTGCAGTTTAGGTGAGGGCAGCAGTTCTGAGGTAATTGCGCAGGAGTGTTCGTGAAACCCCCCTCCTTCAGCTCAAGTCTTGCTCACAATCTTTTTGCACTTAAAAATGCAACTTAATGTGGTCATCACTGTCATTAACTCGTATTGCTTCTTCTAATGTTATGCCCACAGCAATGGCGGCGGGTCGGCAAATCCCCGTATGTTGTGACGTCATGTAGGAAGTAGTGCTGGGTATTGACACAAATTTCACAATTCGATTCGAATCCGATTTCGATTCACAAGCTTGCGATTCGATTTCGATTCCGATTCGATTCAATATTGATTATTTTGGATATCAGTTGCAATAAATGGCAAATTTTCTCAAGGAAATCAAATCTCTTAAGTAATGCTGTAAACTATGGGAGTCTAGTTGTAGCCTACTAGGCTTCATTAGCCTAATATGAGGGTAATAATTAACTGTTTTGTAGCTATACAAATACTTAAATTACACTTTTATTTATTTTGTATAATAATATGATTATATGAAATAGCCTATAAACATGTAAATGGTGGCTGTCATAAAAAATGCCAGATTTATTCAAATATGCATTAAATATTGAAAAACATTAAGATTACAATGTATATGTAATATGGTGTAGCCTATAGATTTAGCAAAATGCTCCTCTCTGGAGTTATTTTTCTAGCTGACTAACGAGTTTATGTGGGTTTTTGAGGTAAATATGACGATACACGACATTGATTACAAGCTGTTTAAATGACGTCTTTGAAACGCTGATTGAGCGAATCAATGTGACATGATACGGATTTCGATAAGTTGTACTCTATCTTTTAATTAACACACTTTCAGATGCTCATTCATGTTTATTTCGCGCTGTGATTGGTATTATTAACCCGGAAGAGAGTTCAGCGCTGCTGCTTCTCTTGTGCTGCGCCAGAGCGATCTCACGCCACAGCGCCAAAACGTTATTTTTTTGAATTTCTAAAGAAAATGGACGTAGTTTGAAATTTGAGACTTTGTTTCATATCAATAGTAACAAAGGACAAAGATTATTGCGATTTTTTTGGATGCGCGCAGCCGCGATACAATGATCCATTCATTCAAATGAAACAGGATGACTAATCGATTATTGAGATTTAAGAATCGATATCGGTTCGTAAAAATGAGGAACTATTGTATTATATATTAAGACCCTTGATCCTCACCTGACTATGGCTTTGTAAACTTTATCCATGATGTGGTTTATAATGGACCGTGGCACAGAAACAGTGACAGTGTTACAGGCGACGATATCTTTGTCCCGTTTTAGCCACCGTAGCTTCTTCGAAAGGGAGGAGTCAGCAGTGGGCTGAGCCCTTAGTGCAACTCACAACTGAGCCAACCTAGATGTCACTAAAAAACACACACTGCACCTTTAAATAGCTCTGCGAGAAACTAAAATTCGTTCTTTCTAACCAGCATCATGCAAACACAGATCTTCGACATGAAATGCGTGTTGTATAGGATTACTTTGTCAACCCAACCCAGTGCAGAGAGGTTTATTGACTCGTTAAAATCTATTACAGGCATCAGCTGTCATCAGAGCAGCACAATGGTGAACGTAGAAACTGGGGAAGTATGTCTGTTTCCTGAGCTTGCACTTCTTCCAGAGGAAAAGATAAGAAAAGTGGGTCACTGCCTAATTATGGGCTGGGTTCCCCGTGCTCCTCAGCCTTACATAAAAATGGGGGAAAGACAGAGACACACTCCATGGAAGAGCTATGGTTCACAGAAAGAACTGCTTCCCTTCCGCCTTCACTTCATAACTGTGTGTGAGGCATGTGATGGTGACGGAAAGAACTAGAACATTATGGAGGTAAAGAAAAAACACAATGTAAAGTATTGTATGCATTGCTGTGTGTTGTTCAAAACTACAATCCAATAGTTTCTTTGGAAAATAGTAATTGGCGGCACCTGCTTTCATATTGTATTTCGGCTTTAGTTTGTCCAATAAGTGCAGTTCTTTCTTCAAGGACAAATCCAGGGTGATGAATATTTAATTTCAGCCGGCATTGACTGCATTTGAGACTCCTCTGTTTGCAACACCCCCCCTTCCCTTCCCTTTTCTCACCACCCTTCCCCACAGAGGAAGTCAATACAATTTATTCTTCTAGTAGCCTTCTGTCTCTCTTTACTGGGGATGCTTGAAAAAATGTCAATACACATCTATACAGTTACCATGAGGATCTTTATATATTTAAGTTAGTAAGGGAACACATTAAATTGATCAAAAGTCGCTGTAAAAACTTCTATTTCTTTTAAATTGTTCTTTTGAACGGAATTTTTTAGGAAAAACTAAAAAAATATATCACGGTTACCACAAAAATATTAGAGTAGTTCACTTTTAAAAAAACATTTGCTGATAATTTACTCACCCCCATATCATCCAAGATGTCCACGTCTTTCATTCTTCAGTCAAAAAGATATTAAGGTTTTTGATGATTTTTCTCCATATAATGGACTTCATTGGGCACCTAACGATTCAAGGTCCAAATGAGAGTTTCAGTGCAGCTTCAAAGGACACCAGACGATAAATAAGGGTCTTATCTAGCGAAACGATCGCTCATTTCAAAAATAAATAAAAAAGTTTAAGTTTTATTAGCACAAAATGCTTGCCTTGCTCTGTTCTGTGATGCGAGTTCGTGACTCTCCTGTTCGTTTTTTGTTTTTTGTTTTTGTTAGAATGCTATTTCATTACAGTCTCTGTTGGTGTAATGGTCAGGAGTCCCAATACTTTGGTCAATATAGTATGTACAGTATGTAAATTGAATAACCAAATACAATATGTTCAGAGTAGTAAAAATTACTTATAATTATTATGTATCAAGTTCTGTATAAAGAATGGCACACTGGGCTTACTCATCTTGATGTGCATCTATAGAGAGCATAATCATTCATCTGCTAACAGTGACAAATAAAGAAATAGTTCAAAAAACCCTTAGGTGGAGATGGTTTGGGCATGTATCATGTTAATTACTTACTGTGGGCTCTCATTTCCTCATTAAGAACATTATTAACATAAGAACGAGGATTAAGAAAGAATTAATGTGCGTAAACACTTAAAGCTACACTGTGTGATTTTTACCCCCATCTAGTGGTGAAAAGGTATATGACCATCCAGTGAATATTAGTTTCTGTTCCTCTCAATTCCGATTTCGCTTTAACTCCTACGGTGGCCAATGTAGTCCAAGATTAACATGGCTTCCAGTTCGACCTCGTCCATGAGTGTTAACTCAAACCTAAAGCTTGAATTAACGGGTATGTCCCTCTTTGGCTAATGTACTTTCAAGATGGAAGGGCAACATGGCGACCGACATTAGAACCCGTTACCTGTATGTATTTTCAATGGCATATTATACACTCACGAGAATACTTTATTACTTGAACGAAGTAAATATACATTAATGAGAACTAAGTGTTTTTAGCTAAGAATAAACTAAAAGAGTTACACAGTGTAGCTTTAAATCCATCAGTTTTATGTGAGAGCATTTTCTTTGCATACTAGGCTATTAATAAGAATGTTTTAGACATGTGAGAGTATAGAACTGATATATATTTTTAGACATTAAAACTTGATTCTGATTGTACTTGTGATGTTCTACCTGTTAAGATGTAGTTACAAAAATACCCATGGTGCTGATACACAGTTCTGCCTGGTGTGTTAAAAAGGAATGAGGCGTGCAGCTAAAATCTCTTCTCTTCCCCCTGCAGATGATGGAAAACTCTCCCTTGATGAGTTCCAGGCTTTCTTCTCGGATGGCACTCTGAATGAAGAGGAGTTGGAAAAACTGTTTCACACCATTGACTCTGATAACACCAGGTGATTACAGACACACACAACTCTCAATACACATTCAGTGAACCGACCTCAGTCACAATAGAAGACACAAGACAACTCTGGTTGTATTAAATAACAATCTAGGATGGCTTGAAGGTGAGTAAATAATGGGATAATTTTCTTTTTTGAGTGAAATATTTATTTAAAGTAATCAATTGATTCATATTTTCATTTTAGCAGAAATACAGCTTGTCTGGAAATTACACAAATAAATATGGCTGGCAAAAAAATGGTTAATGGTAATAATTTTAAAATGTTTTTTTTTTTTACATTTTAAGATTAAAAGTCTGGTTCTATGCAATACAATTTTCTCGCTGGGACAAAATTATCTGTATTTGGAGAAACTGATGTACAATCTTTGGAAGTTTTAGGGTACACTGTAAAAAAACTATTGTTGGTTTAACTTAAAAAAGTAAGTAACCTGGGTTGCCTTAAAATTTTAAGTTGATTGAACTGGAAAAAATGATTTAATACAATGAAAGAGATTAATTTAATCATCAGAAACTCAAAATAATAAGTTATCTCAACTAAATAAATTATTTAAGTAGATTTGACAAAAGAAAAAATGTTGTGATAACAAATCTTGAAAATATTTTTTTTACAGTATAGATATCTTCGAATCATTTCCAAACTGTAAAAAAAATATTTTCATGATTTGTAATCACAACATTTTTTCTTTTGTCAAATCAACTTAGAAAATGAATGTAGTTCAGATAACATAATATTTTGAGTTTCTGATGATTAAATCATCTCCTTCATTGTATTAACTCAATTTTTCCATTTCAATGAACTTAAAATTTTTAAGGCAACCAGGTTACTTATTTTTTTTAAGTTAAACCAACAATATTTTTTATGGTTTCTCAGGAACCAAATTAGGCAGATTTCATTTTGATGGACATAATGATGGTTAATGGACAGCAAGAAAAGTGGAAACCCCTTAGACCCTTCGGAACAGCTTATAAATTTGCAGAACATTGCTTTACTCTCTCTCTCTCTCTCAAAGTTTTGTGTTTGGAAAGGGTCTTTCTGTCATCGTGAGTACATCTGTCTCATCTATAGTGATCTGCTGCCATTTCTCTCTTTCTTTTCTCTCTGTCTCACACACCCCGTTTCTCAGTGCTTGTGTGTATAGGTGTGTGAGATGGTCTCTGGAGGCTGAGTAGCTCTAGTGTGTGTGTGTTGTTTTTAATCACATTTCAGAATGAATTATGTAAAAAATGAGGAGACGTCTGCAGCTGCTGGGATGCGTTTGCTGCTCTCAGGTCCAACGCAGCCTTCTCTCTAAATAATGAACCACCAGAGCCCATAAGGACTGGTGGAGCGAAGGGGATGGACTCGGAGACAAGACGGCTAGATGATGAGATGGGGGAGGGTTGGGGAAGACACTGGGATGGGGGGTGCTGAGAGAGACTGAAGTGGATGAAGCTCAAATGGAAGAAAGAAAATTGAGAGTGTAATGCATGATCACCTTTGTGTGCTTGTTTCTCATTTACACTCATGTTGGAGATTTGAAATGAAACATGCATTCTTTTGCATCTTTTATCCTCCGTTTATTCATCATTTTTTTTACAGTGCTCTAACCATGAACAACTGTGGAAATTTTTGTTCTAACTAGATGAGACCATAACTAACGACAGGACATTTTGTTATTTGTGTTATTCTCATTTTGTTATTCTCCTCCCATTATGAAATCTCATTGGTCAAAAAAGTCAATCCCAATGTCTGTTTGCAAATCATTTTACTTCTTTAATTTCACATATTTAAATATTTTCAGCAAGAAAAAAAATCCATAAATTTGGCTTTATATCATGCAATTTTGACTTTATGTATTGCAATTCTGACCCTATAACACACAATTGCGACTTTATATCTCGCAATTCTGACTTTATATATCGCAATTCTGACCTTACAACACGCACTTGCAACTTTATATCACGCAATTCTGACTATATACTGTATCTCAATTCTGACCTTATAACACGTAATTGTGACTATATTTCGCAATTCTGACTTTATACATCGCAATTCTGACTTTATATATCGCAATTCTGAACTTACAACACGCAATTCTGACTATATATCGCAATTCTGACCTTATAACACGCAATTGTGACTTTGTATCTCGCAATTCTGACTTTATATATCTCAATTCTGACCTTACAACACGCACTTGCAACTTTATATCTCGCCATTCTGACTATATACTGTATCTCAATTCTGACCTTATAACACGCAATTGTGACTATCTCGCAATTCTGACTTTATATATCGCAATTCTGACCTTACAACACGCACTTGCAACTTTATATCTCGCAATTCTGACTATATCTCGCAATTCTGACTTTATGTATCGCAATTCTGACCTTACAACACGCACTTGCAACTTTATATCTCGCAATTCGGACTTTATATCACACAATTTTGACTATATCTCGCAATTCTGACTTTATATCTCGCAATTGTGACTTTATATCACACAATTCTGACTTTATATCACACAATTCTGACTATATCTCGCAATTCTGACCTTACAACACGCAATTGCAACTTTATATCTCGCAATTCTGACTTTATATCACGCAATTCTGACTACATATCACAATTCTGACCTTATAACACGCTATTGCGACTTTATATCTCGCAATTCTGACTTTATATTTCGCAATTCTGAGAAATAAAGTCAGAATTGCGAGATGTAAACTCGCAATTATGAGATAAAAAGTCGAAATTACCTTTCTTTATTTTTCATTCTGTGGCGGAAACAAGCTTCCATAGTAAATGGATAGATCTTTTAGTGAGTTTCTTTTTGCCCACTGTTGGAGGACATAATATAATGTGTGATTTATGCTGGTTTTCCCCCTGTTTCTTATCCCTTTCCTTTCCTCCCTCTTCTGTTCTGTCTTTCTGTATGCTACCCATTTCCTGTGATGTATTAGTAATGTCGACACCAAGGAACTATGTGGTGAGTATCAGAAAATAAACTGTCAGTTTAGAATATGCTTTGCAAACAAGCATTTTTATTTGAATTCAGTTGTGTAGTATGTTTACTGATTAATAATAGCAATATTAGTGTAGTCATTCAACCGAGTGTCAGTTACAGCTTAAGTCAATGGATTTTGCACAATTTCTCTTTTGTAATTTTCTTTTTGAGGCAATTTTCTTTTTGCTTCCATGTTTTCATTCTCCCATGGAGAAAATATTTCGTAATTCAGTTCTGCCTCATCTCTCTCTGTTCATCAGACTACTTTGCCAACCACATGGGAGATTACGAAGGTGTGCTGGCCTCCCTAGAGACACTCAACCTGGCGATTCTCAAAGCCATGGACTTCACCAAGAAGGTTAGTAATGTGCCAAAAACTGAATAAACGTAATTTTTTTTGGGTTTAATTTTGTAAACCATGCACATTTTTATTAAAGCATTGCTGGTTTAGCTCTCCTCCTAAATCATAGCATGTTTTAGATGTGTCTTTGGCGGTCTATAAAGAGAAAACCATCTCCTATAAGAACACTACAGTAAATCCCTCCTCAGATGAGGAATAGATATTGAGAAGGGAGTGTGAGCGTGTTAATGCAGTCTCTCCTACTCGTCTAAATATAACCTCATGTTTCAAAGCTTGGCTTGCGTATTCTGTTTGTGGTTGTCTTCTCATTAGCAAGCTGGTGCTCAGTTAGACAGGGCTGCAGATTACTGAGCTGTGGCCATCACAAATATGTGCCTCTCTCTTCCTTTCCGTTTCTAACCGAGTGTGTAATCTGATTTATAGAAGAGATTAAAACCCAGTCTCTCTCTCGTCTTGTATCAATCTTTGAGCATATTCCTCCCTCCTCCTTGTATTTTAAACTTCCAACCGTCACGCTGGAGAATGTAATTGATGTTATTAAGGTTCTTGTTAATGCTACAGGTTCTTAAATACCTGGATGAGGGATAGTTGTAAAAAGAATCTGTCCCAATACAACCTGAGTTTACTCTTTAAAAATGTATGGCCCATTTGGGGTACAGTTAAGCTTTACAGCGATGGATTCTGGGATCCAAGATCTCTTAAACACTTGTGTTTTAATGTGGCTGGCTAACCTTCATTGACTTCGCAAAGCAAATTATTACACTCTGTATTCTGTTCACAAAAGGTGATTTCTTACCAAAGCCGCTCACATTACACAATTTTCTCTTTGAATTCTCCTTTCTTTTGCAAACGCTTTGTGTTTTTGCATCTTCAGACATAAGATTCTTACCTGAGCATAATGTTAAGTTTTTAGACTGTGTAGATGTATGTTGATGGGGATGCAAAAGGTAGTTACTGTATTTTTACACCTTTCAACGTTAATGTGTTTGAGATATTATTTAATCTGTTTAATGCAATACCGAATT
Source organism: Pimephales promelas (assembly GCF_988280905.1). Lineage (NCBI taxonomy): Eukaryota > Metazoa > Chordata > Actinopteri > Cypriniformes > Leuciscidae > Pimephales > Pimephales promelas. Next base: position 33,398,845 of record NC_142778.1, read on the forward strand.
TAATATTTTTACGGTTTCATTCTTTCTAAAAACTGGTTAGAGATTATGGGACTATATTGACAGCCTTAGTTTTTAATGGTAAGAAACAAAAACACTTTTCATTTTATTATTTTAATGAGTAGTTAAACGACAGTCAGTTAGACTGTCACAAAATTGTCATGTTCATTTGTTACCATGTTTTCTAATTAGTTTTGCACCTGTTCCTTGTTATTTTGATTATTCTTTGTGTCTGGGGGCATTTACATGACACCATTTTTGTGTCATTCATGGCGTTTTGGGGGCCTGAATACAAAATACTGCTTCAAAATACACCTTCTCTGGATTTATGCTACACAGCCCGTGACAATAATAACTTAATACATATATATATGACAAGTTGTATATAACTTGATATATATAATTTTATTTAATCAGTATTTTTGGCTTTACAAACTAAATTTTTATTCAATCAGTTTTGACTTTTGCTGCTGCAGAGCAGTACCTAAACTTCTACTGCCAATACATTTACAGTAATTGCTGCTGCACATGTTATATATGAAATAGCCCCATAGCAGATGTATATAGGTGGAGGGTTTCTGAAGCACACTGCAGACTGCTAACAGCAGCACTACTGCTATGTGTTTGAATGTTGAGCTCAATCAGGGTTGCCAGGTCCCAGAAATATTTCAAGCCCAATGACAACTCAAAACCCGCCCAAATGGAATGAAAACTAGCCCAATTTTATATATATATATATATATATATAAAATTGGGCTAGTTTTCATTCCATTTGGGCGGGTTTTTATATATATATATATATATATATATATATATATTTATTATGTATTACATATAAAACATATAAAAATTATGTAAATATATATATATATATATATTTACATATAAATATATGTGTGTATATATGTATATATTTTCCCTCTATATACAGGTGAAACTTGAAAAATTTGAATATCATGAAAAGTTTCACCTTTTAATTTGAATTACTGAAATACATGAACTTTTGCACGATATTCTAATTTTTCGAGTTTCACCTGTTTAAATAAAAGTTAACCTGGTTATTTGAAGAAAAAAAAATAAATAAATATATATATATATATATATATATAGATAGATAGATAGATAGATAGATAGATAGATAGATAGATAGATAGATAGATAGATAGATAGATAGATAGATAGATAGATAGATAGATAGATACATAGATATATGTGTGTGTGTGTGTGTGTGTTAAGTTTAAAGTTTTGACCTTTTGTCTCACCCAAAATCTTAATATCACACACTGAAACACAATCTCATACAATAAAGGTCAAGAACTTGTCCTCTCTGATATTTTCTGACCCTAGTAGTCACTAAATGATCAACAGTTGAAGTGCTTGAGTGACAAGCAACGTGGGCAGCCAGCTTCCTCTTTCACAGCAATAGTTCTTAGAAAGCAACTTTGCCTGTGTCAAATAAATGTTTTTTTTTAATGTTATTCACTCACAGCATAAGCTACTAGATCACTGTGGTGAACTCTGATTTCACATTTGCAATATTTGCAGAACGTTTTTCTATCATCATTTGGAACACTTCGAAGGTGATGTGATGATGCTAGATTTGTGATGTTACGTCAAAAACACATGAGACCCGTCCACTCGCCCGCACATAGCGCCCATCTATGATAGCGCCCGCCACAGTCAGTGGTTGTTGCCAAATATTCATTCCCGGGGATCAACAATACCCACTAATAAACGGTTCCCTTTTAATTTTTTCTTTGTCTACAATTTAATTATTATTATTTTTGTGGCCGCAATACATAATAAATATAGCCCAAAAAACCGCAACCCGCAACTCCATAATTTTTCCCGCAACTCTTTTTTTAAAATAGCCCAATTGTGCGGGAAAACCGCCACCCTGGCAACATTGAGCTCAATTGCCGCTGATGCAACAACCAATCAGCTGTGCAAAGATAATAACGTGATCGCTATTCGCTACTAAATGATTTAGACCTATCAGCCTGCGCCATCCAGAGTTTCATGACAGAACTAGGTAATCAATAAAGCCCCGTTCACACCGCCAGAGACACACAGCGATAAAGCGACAAGATCCCATTCATTTCAATGGAGCACTGGCGACACGAGCGACGGTGACCGTTGGTGACAGAATGTGGGCGTGTCAAGCGACAAGCGACAAAAGTTGAGAATTTTCAACTTTATGCAAATGAGAAGCGATTTTCGCGAGCGACAACCAATAGGAAAGAAGACTTTCAGTGGAGCTCACGTCACCGTCTCAAGTGCAGGGAAGGCAAGACACACGTTTAATTCATACGTTTAACGTTATAGTTCGAGTGTGTAATTTTATGATGCACGTTTAACACTGCTGCAGTTCATTTTACAATTTCCCCTGCATTACGTTGACTATTAGGGACAAGAAAATTGATTATTTGTCAAATTCAAATATAATTTGTGACCGTATGAGTGAGTTTAATTTGTTCATTGATTGATCGTTGATCTAGTAAATGATTTAATCCACTGAACACAGCTGTGGAGATATAAAAACACTCTCCCAACAGCATACGGTTTCTTTTTAGCCTTAAAAGTCTTTTATTCCCAGTCAAATTAAAATTATATATCACTTGTGATGGTCTTTTGTATAGATATGGCCAGACGTGCAGTCTACCAATAACATCAGAGCGACGAACGCCCACAAGCGACATCACAGTACAGAGCCTAGCGACACACAGCGACAAAATCGCTGGCGGTGTGAACGGGGCTTAAGGTGACACTAAAACTCTCAAACAAAGCAGCTCTTCAGAAGGCCTGTAAATGTTTTCCTTGTTGCACTGGATGTGTTTGTGTATGAATGTGTGTATTTGAGTCGATGAGACGGAGACAGACTAAGTGAGACAGACATTGTCATCTCAGTAGTAGTCGTAATGTGAAATATACCAGATGCTGTGCAAAGTGTTAGTATAACAGCGCCTGTCATCTAATATACGGGGTAGTAGCAAAACCACAGGCTGCCTCTCCTGCAATGAAGATGGCATATATTCCTAGGAGATCAGTATGTTAAAGTCCCCGTGAACCGGAAGTTGCAAACGACTTTTCTCAAGTGTTGTGACGTATTTCCGAGAGAAACGGAATACTCTAAATGAGGCGAAATAGTGGGCGTGGCTTTTTTTTCCAACTAGCACCTGATTGGATCTAGAAAAATGGGTGTTTCATTCTGAAATGGAGGATGACGCAAGTTTACACACGCTGTCAATCAATGCTCGCTCGGCGCTCGCAAACACACAGCAGCTGTCAGTTGGAAGGGCGTGGTTATGGATGTTAGGGAGACACCCAAACCGTAAAGCCTATGTCATCGGGCAAGGTCCTCCAATGCAGAGGGGAGGGGCATTTTCAAAATTTGATTAAAGTTTACAAAGCCAAATACATTTTTTGTGTGGATCGACTTGCATGTATGAATTGTTCACCACAAAACAATCAATTTAGGCAAACAAAGTAAGTATGATCGATTTTGGGGACTTTAAAGATCTAGGAATGTTGGCTTTTAACAGCTACTCACAATTAAGTAATATCTCACACTTTACATGAAGTCACAAGACCAGTTTGTGTACTTTTTATCTGCCAACAAGAATAGTAGCATAGCATCAAGCTTTGTCGGCTGCCTGCCAAGTAAAGCACGGACTGGATCACAGTATGTGAGTGGACTGGGGTGACAGCAGCTTTCTGACATTTTTTTATTGTCTGTATTATATATTTTTTTCTCTCAGTCTCTACATTATACCAGACATGAACCTTTGACATTACACTGAGTAACATAGACTACAGCTTATTTTCTTCTCCATTACTGTGGTCTCTGGAGATTCAAACCCTTCCACTAGCCGAGTAGCCGAGCCATGATGTCTGTCTGATAGCGAATAATCAGATGTCCTTAAATCAAAGAGATGTTTGCCATAGGCACTGTTATTGATATGATAAGAGTCCTCTCACACCTCTTCATTACTCAAAATATAGTGCTCTGTTCTCTGGAAAAGGTTAAAGGCTGCTGCTAATTATTAATGTAAATGTGTTTTTTCATACTGCCCATGAAATATTCATGTTCTTGCACAGCAGGCATCAATTTGCACTGTAGCTTATGTGCAGTTTTAAGTTGTGTGATCGGGTGTATGGAGGGACACGCTTCTTGTGGAACAATGGTGGAAGTAAATCTTTCTCAGATGTGTGTGTGTATACTGTGTTAAAGTGCCGTGTATAGACTAGTTTATTCTTTTTATGGTTGCTAATAGGATTTAAGATGCTTTAAATATGCCATGGTGAATTTATTAAAATCTTTTATTGATTATAGAGAGCAATTTTCCCCCTGTTCGCTCAAAGCATTCTGGAATGAACAATATTGCCCTTTTATCAGTTTTTTTAATGTAAATATACCATAACCAATATGCAGAACCAATTCTGATTTTCACACATTAAGAACTGTTGAAAAAAATCTGTAGAAAAAAAAGAATTTTTTTCTTTAATGTATAAATAAAATTTTTACTCTTACTTTTTACTATTATTTTTATTACGGTTCGATAGAGGTTATTTTTGTTTATGCAAGTATCCAAGAACTGATATGCAGAACAAACTTTAAAATTTAGTTTTATTCTCAGATTTCCATGCACTGTGATCATCAAAAGAATATTTAAAAATTATATAGCCTTTTTTTAAATAAAATAATATTTCTGACTGACACAAATAATTGTGATCAGAAAAAATAATAGAAATATATATCTTTTTTTTTTATTAAATAACTTGAAATAATAATCACCATTATTATCATTATTATTAATCCAGTTACTGTTCGGTCTATGTAATTGTTTATTTCATGAAACCATTCACATACTCTACTACAACTGTGGTTTATTCAATGCACGTTTTTAGCAGTTTGTCTTTTGGGAATGCTTGAAGAATGAAAGATTCCTTCTCTCTGTTTCTGCTCTGCTTCTCATTAAGTCTCTCAACTGCAATTGCTGACATCCCACTGAACAAATGAGCCCGGTATAAGAGTACTGATGTCAGAAAAGAGGACAGCTCTCTCATTCTATCTCAACCTGTCAGAGCGAGAGAGCAAAGGAAGTAGATCAGAGTCACTGACTGAGACGAAAACACTCGCACACACTGTCAGTGTACTCATGTTATCTGTATGCAACTGCTTTGTCGTTCGCACATCATCTTGACGTTACCGGCTTGCCGCTTGTCCTCTGTATATTTTTGGGCGAATGGAACAAATCTAAAGCACAATGTTCCGGGAATCTTAAAAGTCCCCTGACATGGGGTTATTTTATTATTTTATAATGTTTCCTTGGTTGCCCTTATAATGTTAGTATGTTTTTTAGCTAAAAAATAGTCATCATTTAGAAATAAAAGGCGATTTTCCTAGCCTAATTTTAGCCTCTGATTTGAACGCTCTGTTTGAAGGGGCGTGTCTGCTGTGGGACTCAGTGGAACCGCCCACTGCTGTGATTGGCTGACATGCTTGCATATGAAATAGCTATGTGTTACATGCAAAACTTTCCGGAATACTTCTACTACAGCTATTATAGGTTTTTACTAGAGCCAGACCGATATATCGGCAGGCCGATATTATCGGCCGATATTAGGCATTTTCTAAAATATCGGTATCGGCAGTTATAATGGGCGATAAATGAATATTTCAAAAATAAAATAAAAATGGGCGAATCACGCTTCAACCATGTCATGAGTGTTGGAGTTGTATAGTTTGTCCACCAGAGGGCACTCTACACCGTCCCTGTTGGCAACACTCGCGTATAACGCGCCACACATCCTGCAACCTGCTGATCCAGCCAGAGTCAGGCAGAGAGAACCAGTTATGTATTATCATATTATTTTAGTTAAAACTCATAATTAACTACAAATAACTAATGTTAGGGAAATCTGATAATATTTTGTTGCTAGTTTCTGAAAAAAAAATAATTATAATATCGGAATATCGGATTTTAAAACCAACAAATATTTGTATCGGTATCAGCCTTCAAAATCCTTTATCGGTCGGGCTCTAGCATGCACAAACATGTCCATCCATAGAACAACTCTTAACGTTCATTTTCAAAACTGTGCAACTCACCGAGTGGTTGGTGGTGTTCGTTGATGTTCTGAAACAAGTAGCGTAGCGAAATACCATTTCTGTGTTGTCATTTCTGTATTTGTCATTTTTTAAAATCGCATTGATGTCTGCTGGAGGACTCAGTGCTCGTTGATATTACTGCGCTAGCTACCGGAAAGGAAAGGGGTCTGTTTACATTTGGTTGTAGTCTTTTCGCTCGGTTCTCCGTCTCAGAAGGCTAGCGTGAGCAGAGCAACCGTGCTCCCGGACTTTTTTTACAGTGCGCTAGACACCGTGTTCCGTGTTGTCGCCATCAAGTGGTCGGGAGTGTGCTAACGCTTCAGACTCAAATATCGAGCGGAAGTTACGGTTGTGAGGTATCTGAATAAATAGATCCACAATAGCAAACAACACGGATTGAAAGCATACACTGCGTCGATATATTTGTTTTTAATCATCAACGAACACCACCAACCACTCGGTGAGTTGCACAGTTTTGAAAATGAACGTTAAGGGTTGTTTTAAGGACATGTTTGTGATGTCTAAAGCCGTCACAGGCGATTCTAAAAAAATTCAAAAAGTCGAGACAGGACCCATTGTCAAAATTTCTAATTCCACCACTCTATTTCATTCAAAACAAACTACAAAAATAGACTCAAGGTGTTAAATACCGGAATTATCCTTTAACCAAATCCCATCATGCAAATGGCGGCTGTTTTTCAATAAAGCGTGCAAGGGTCATCATTACCCCTGCTATATAGCAATGCTAAATTTGAACACATCAAGAACATGTTTTTAATTGGCCATTTAGCAACTGGAAGTGGCTAAAGGAGCATGCCATTGGAGGGGAGATGATGGGTACAAAAGAAAGGCAGGAATTCATTAAACACATTTCATCTTTCCTTTGCCTGTACTGCACACACAATTTTAATGAGCTCCTCTGCTTCTTAGTTAAAGCGCTTGGACTTTGCCCAGACATTCACACACTGTTCCTTTAGCTAAGTCTTCAAACAGAGAGCATTTACTCATCAATTCACTCCCTGTAGTTTGTGTCTTTTTTTCTATTTGAGGATAGGATTTTGTTTTAGCAGTTTAAACAATGACAGAAGTTTCTCGTAATTTATTATCATCTCTTCTAATCGGTCTGCTCAGATTGAGCTTTTTCGTTCTCCGCATGTCTTTCAGCTCGTTTCAGCCTACTTCAAGTGACGTGCCATATGTGTGTTTTTTCATGCGCTAAAGTGAACGCACTTGTCGGAGGATGAAAAAACAGTTGTTTAAAATGTAAATGCAGGAATTCATTAGGATGCCAAGCTGGGAGCTTGTGGCGTTTTGGACAGGTTGGCTGTGCTGTGCACTCTGAAGCCTTTGTTTGATGCCAGAGTTGATATTAATGAGCCTGTCACATGGCAAACAGTAATTATGCTTATTGGAAGAGATTTTGGCAGGTAGGGGGTGGACTGGGGACTGTTTTATATCAATTTTCCAGTTCTTTCTAAATTGACAGGATTAAATCAGTGTCTTCAGCGCGAGACGCCCATAAAAACCGAGCGTTTTTGAGCTAAATGTTTAAGCTCGGTCAATAAGTTCATTCTATCATAGACTCATGCTGTGAACATCTGAGGTCCCAAATAGAGGTGAAGGACATTTCCTGAAAATAATGTTTTCTTAGCCGCAGATGGCACAGAACTGATCTCCCCTTTCATTTCATTCTGACCTGAGGTAAGGGGGTTTGGACATTGTTATAGACATTTATTACACACCTCCTATGTTCAGTCACTCTCCCTTGCATTCATTTGCTTTTAGTTGCAGAAATCGTCCCCTTGGAATTATAAGGTTCTATCTGCGTTCTGAACAGTTTTGAGATATTGAGCTTCAAAGTTTTTGCATTCCATATAGGAAGATGTGTATGGGGAACAAGTTTCTTTCAAACATAAAAATAACAGGGACACCTAAATGTACAAAACACATCACGTAATGTAAATAAATTGTCACAGAATAAGAATATGTGAATAACTCAATTTTGACAAAAATGTCAGATAGAACCTTATAATTCCAAGGGGACGAAATGTCACCCCGGTTTCCTAGTTCCCCTGGTAACCACTTATGCCATATCTACATACTTTTGGCCTTATAGTGCATGTAGGTAGAATAATATCAATAAGAGCAAAGTGTTAAAGGTATAAATTGCTTTAAATTGTCCCTATTATACTTTTTTCGGATATCACCTTTCATGCAGTGTGTAATATTAGGGCTGGGTATTGACACAAATTTCACAATTCGATTCGATTTTGATTTCGATTCAATATTGATTATTTTGGATATCAGTTACATGGCAAATTTTCTCAAGCACATCAAGTCTCTTAACTAATGCTGTAAACTATTAACCTGGCCCTAGCCAGATGAATTTCGCTCCGCCTAGCTCCACTCATCCATCTGGAACCGATCCATTGAAATGGCGTTTCAGAAGGCTGGGCCTTATCAAAAATCCTTGCATATGATTGGATAAGCCACTTGTCTGTCATCTTTATCGATGTGCTATTTCAACCACTCACACCGAAGCCAACCCGTGACGCTGATGAGAGCCAAATCCGGTCGGGAGAAGGGCGAAAACATCGTTTCCACCAACAAAAGCCTTCAGAGCCGTTCTCTGATGTTCTTTTAATGAAACAATATTAGGTAGATTGGACAACACGGATGAAATAGCAGCATCAACGCTTGCTTCCTCTATGCGAGCCGCCATTGTTGTCTGAATCAAAACCGTCTCACGGTCGCTTCTCCACTACGTCACATCTATGAAACTCCCGCCCTGCGTCCTGATTGGCTAAGCCATAAAGTTGGTTGGAGAAATCACTCTCAATGGAAGAGTTTCCAGATGGATGTGAGTGAAGCTAGGCGGAGCTAAGCGGAAAGACATTCATCTGGCTAGGGCCAGGTTAGTAAACTATGGGAGTCTAGTTGTAGCCTACTAGGCTTCATTAGCCTAATATGAAGGTAATAATGAACTGTTTTGTAGCTATACAAAAAACTTAAATTACACTTTCATTTGTTTTAAGAAGATTATATGAAATATAAACATTTAAATGGTGACTTTCATAAAAACTTGCCAGATTTATTCAAATATGCATTAAATATTGAAGAACATTAAGATTATAATGCTAGATTTAACAAAATGCTCCTCTCTAGAGTTATTTTTCTAGCTGACTAACGAGTTTAAGTGGGTTTTCTGAGGTAAATATGACGATACACGACATTGATTACAAGCTGTTTAAATGACGTCTTTGAAACGCTGATTGAGCGAATCAATGTGACATGATACGGATTTCGATAAGTTTTACTCTATCGATTCTTTAACACTCTTTCAGACGCTCATTCATGTTTATTTCGCGCTGTGACTGGTATTATTAACCCGGAAGAGAGATCAGCGCTGCTGCTTCTGTTGTGCTGCGCCAGAGCGATCTCACGCCACAGCGCCAAAACGCTATTTATGTTTTTGAATTTCTAAAGAAAATGGACGTAATTTGAAAATTGAGACTTTGTTTCATATCAATAGTAACAAAGGACAAAGATTATTGCGTTTTTTTGGGTGAGCGCAGCCGCGATGCAATGATCCATTCATTCAAATGAAGCAGGATGACTAATCGATTCTTGAGATTTAAGAATCGATATCGGTTCGTAAAAATGAGAATCGATTAATATCGAGAAATCGGAATTTATTACCCAGCCCTACCTGTTTGTGAATGTAAAATGTTTTAAAGATCAATGAGCACGATAAATGGAGCTAGTCTCCCAAAAGAAAGAGCCGATTCTGAACTGGCTGAAGTGATTCATCCAACACATTGCCATGCCCGCCAACAGTCTTCATTTACCTTTACTTTGACCCACCCTCAAACACTGTAGATGTAGCTGAGGCCTGGAAGAGTTTGGTTTGTGTTGTCGACATGTTGAGAAGACACTGTTTTGCATGCACTTCCAAAGAATGAGGATTCGTGTTGGAAATTATACAGTAAACCCATTGTTACTGTTCTGGTTCGTATTAGTGCGTATCAAGTGTTGAGGAAGCCTCTTGAGCTGATATTCAGATAGGCAAATCTAATCACAACAGACAAGGCCATCTGACCAATCAGAGCACAGTAGGCTGGCGGAAAAGAGGGGTTTAGAGAGACTGAATCCATTATTAAACCGTCAGACACTGTGACAGAAGAGTTGATGCTCCAATGTATATTGTGATAAAATTAAGCTGTTTATGTATTCCTTTTGTAGGAGACATCCGAAACAAAATTAGGACCCTTTAAATAGCATAATAGAGGCACTTTAAACTAGAAGTGTTTTCCAGAACGTAAAGCAGCTGTATACAGAGACATTTACTTCTATGGTGTGTTACCACTATGCTCAGGGGTAATTTAATTCAGGGCTTATTGGAATGTGACTGCTGCTGATTCGGTTAGTGTGGAGGGCTTCAGTCTGCTCATACACTTGCTGTGACTACACTGGGCTTTTTCTGGCCCGTTAGGGGCTAAAGCCCTAGCGCTGGGGACAGGATAAGCAAATTCGTTCTTTCCTCCTTTGCTTTTCTCCGCCGTGTGAATGATTATTTATGAGGTTTGTGAGCCTGGAATTGAGATTTTGCATGTTGCCATAATGTTATCCTTGCCCAACCTGTGTGCTAATGAGACTGCCTCAATGTCTCAAGATGCTGTTATGGAATTGCCTTCCAAAACCTGAAGTATGGTGTTGTGTAACATCATGAGTGGCTGTAAACTCCATTCGTTGGTAGTCATCAAACCACCCCATGGTTTCATCTGCATTTGGATAAATGACAGTTTTTGCAGCAACAACAGACTTAGGAATATAATGAGAGGAGAGCAGTGAATCAGAAGGCCACTGATGCGTTGAATTGTTGTAGATCAGTTGACAGGAAACTTTTAACGGTATGTTTTTAACTATATTACCAACCCCAAACCTTTGAATAGTATTGCAAAATGCTGATGATAACTTATTTTTTATTGTTTTGTTTACAATAAGCAATCGATTTAATGAACATTAAATCCCTGACTGTTGGTATGTGGTCTGACACTTTCATTTTAACCCTGGCAGATGCACCTCTCACACAGTGATATGAAGAAAGCACAGCAGAATATATTATAAATGTAGGAAATGAAACTAGCAAATAAAAAAATCAGGACCTTGGTTTCCAGCTTCGTGAAGCCTCGATTTAGGTGCAGCACTGATTTAAACCGTAGCACTGATTTTCGTCGTGCTTCCAATACGTTCCACTATGTCCATCTCGAACCCTTTCCTGTATCTGTGGTGTGAATTGTCATTTCAAAGGCATTTTGCTAGAACTCACCTCTGTCATTTATTAGTGTCCTGAGACTCATCTCTCCACTGCTAGCGTGTGAATGGCAAGCTGTGCTCATACTGTACGCTGGACCCTGCGCCTGCTCAGTGAGAGCTAAGTGCACTTGCCTTCGCTCGTTCATTAAACTTCTGAAGCTTCTTCTATAAATCTCTCTGCTGCTGCATTTTATGATGAACTGCAGTCCACCACAACCATAGCAGTTTGTCTCTGTCTGCGTTTTACGGCTGATTGCGATGGCTGGAGAATCGTGAACTCCATTGCCCGAATCTTACACGGCTTTTCATTAAGCGTCATTGCTGGTGAAGTTCACTGCCTCTCAATGTGTAGTCCTTCCTCCTCTGATTTATTCTACTGTGAAGTAAAATGAATAATTCATGCAAAAAATAAAACTTCTGTCATTATTTACACACTCATGGTGTTCAAACTTGCATGACTTTCTCTCTTTCATCGAATTTTGGATGAATATACTGGAGCTTTCAAGCTTTAAAAAGGTTGCCATATGACTTGTGCACAATATTTCAATTTAAAAAAACAAACAATTGAATAGCTTTGTGTAAGGAATAGACTTTATTCACAAAGAAATGCTGACATCTGCTTTAATTGTAATTCTAGATAAGTTGATTTGTGAATATACTGACTTTCCCACTGGTCAATTTTGGTCAACTCTAAATGCGCGATGCTAAATCTTTAAAGCCAGTTTTCTCAAAATGACTTTCGAAGTTCGAAATCTCCACTTCAGTAGCACCTATATACATCAAATTTCCAGTCTTGTACCTAGTTATGAAGACATTTACAGAGGGATTTGTAAATATATTATTCCTAGCCTGATTTATGTAACATTTTATTCCAAAAAACATGACAAAAATCATTTTTTAAGGCAATAGGCAGTATATTCTGATTTATAGGATAACAATAGTAGATATCGATAAATCTGTAATTGCTCTGTAATTTTTTTTCTCATCTAATATGTGAACACAATGAAAAAATAATTTCGAACCTGGCTTTATCCAATCAAGATTTCGCTCAGATTTCGCTTTTTAAAATATATGCAAATTAGTGCATATTTTCATAAGATACTGCCTCATTTGTATATTTAAACATTGAATTACAGAAAACTTGTGATATATTTTTTTCTCGTTTTAATGTAGGTAATCAACTGGGAAGGTTTCATGGTGATATCTGCTAGTTAAAAAAATGACCCTATTCACCTGTAGTGTCTCGCCTTAAAGGGATACTCCACTTTTTTTGGAAATAGGCTCATTTTACCACTCCCCCAGAGTTAAACAGTTGGTTTTTACCGTTTTCAAATCCATTCAGCCGATTTTCTGATATTTAGAAGAATATCATTGACTTCCATAGTAGGAAAAAAATATACTAATGGAAGTCAATGAGACCAGAAACTGTCTGGTTACTGATATTCTTCTAAATATCAAAAAAATCAGCTGGATACATTAGAAAAGGGTAAAACCCAACTGTTTAACTCTGGGGGAGTGGTAAAATGAGTCTTTTCCAAAAAATCTGGAGTATCCCTTTAAAATGGCTTCTCACAGACAATTAAATGAAGAATAGAAGACTTGAAACAACGTCATATGGACTACTTTTAGGTTGTTGCGTTGAAAAGAGCGACAGCATCTCCAAAATGACTCCTTTTATGCACCGCGTATGCAAAGTCATGCAAGTTTGGAGCGAAATGGTATATTACGACAGATAAGGTCAGCCATTTTTGCGTTGAAAGTAGCCTTTGACGTTTAATCTCATGAATTGTGTGGGGAAAAAAGAAGACGGCTGAAAGAGACACTGATGGTAAATACTCGCCTCATCACCATTATGGCTTATAGAGGTGGGCACAATTGAAACACAGCTGGAGCGCTAGATTTCCTCACTGCTGTCTCAATCAATGCGGTTACGAAACGCTCCCACCGTGACACAGATCGGTGGACCTGTGTTTCTTCATTGTCGAGAGAGAAGGCTGTCACTGTTAGACCGAGTCCTGTCTTTGTGATGATAATTCTCCAACATCAATCCGCCTGATTAAAATTGCCTGGAAAACTCTGCAAGAGGTGATTATAATTAGAAGCCCTGTTCATGTTTGCTAGTGGTGGCTGCAGCTCGAGTCGAGAATAACATTGTTCTCAGATGCCTCCCACTGCCTGTGGGGTGCGAATAAAGATTTGCACTTTCAAGTTGACTGGTTGTTGTTTTTGTTCGTTGTGCACTCTCTGAGGTAAACTAGAATTAACTTATTTAAATACAAGTTCCCATATAAGCCTGCCATGAAATCTGTTCCCTAGAGATGCCCTCAGGAATCTAAATGTCAAACCAATAAAGGTCAAACCCATGACATAATAAGTGATCCAATCTAATAATGTTTGCGAATAAGGTGATTGGTTTTTTCTCTCACGTGGGGATATGGATATTTGGCGATGAAAAGATTATTTGTTGAGTGCTTATGTTCTTTTTATTACTGTTTGTGCTTCTTGCCAGAAGTTCTTACAAACACTGATGTATTAATTTTGATCCGTAATTCAACCAAGCACTTTGATCACTGCTTTGCATAGGCTAAAAAGAAAGCCGTCGTGTAACTTGCATTTAAAAGCTGAAATGCGTTTTTCTCACGTGAATATTTTTTTGCTTTGTCGAATACAAGGGAGAACAATCTCGAAAAATACATTGCACTGCGGGAGGGTGACTATGCGTCTCTTGAAACTCTCTGCCTTTCAAAGCTGCAGTGTCACACTCTATATGTTCTTAAAGGATAAAATCCTAACTCTAAGTCGGTCAAAGGACTCTGGGTTAAACTGTTCAATTTGGGGGGAGATGAAAGTGAAAATGCGGTAAAACTGGAACGGATGAAAGTCTCCCAAAACTAGGCTTGGGTTCCTGAAACTGTGATGCCCAAAGTTTTATAAACCTTCAGCAAAATACTCAAGACACGTGCAGCGAACATCTTTATCTTGTAGCATTAGACAACCCATTTCCCTCACGCTCTCAGACAATAATGGAGGCACTGCTCAATCATCCTTCTACAATAGGAGGTCTGTGTTCTCATCTCTTCATTTTCTACCAGACTGGGATTTAATCCTGGTTTTGTAAAGTCTCAGCAACTGTGATTCGGGCCTGTGAATGGATGTGTCCCTGGCTGAATAACTGCATTATGGCGTGACCTCTGTTTTCAGGCTTGGCTAATGCGATTGTGATTGAATCTCTTCCCTCAATTCTCGGAAGCTTTGTCTAACTAGGTTGAGCCCAGGTTTAGATCGTAGGTGGGAGAAAACCTTTGCTTGTCTCTGTTGTGCCCTGTAATTTTGGGAGGGATCTTCTTTTCAAGTTGTTTTCAACCCTTTCGACTTATTCTAGAGAACTGTTTAACCCTCTTTTCATTTAGCACTTGAAGAACCAGCAGCACAGAGTAGATGATGATCAGTTGCACCGGCTATGCGTAAGTTACAACATGCTAGACGCTATAGATTTTTTGCGTTACACCATTAAACTTAGTTGGGAGTAGGGATGGGCTACGATTAATCGCGATTAATCGCATCCAAAATAAAAGTTTGTGTTTACGTAATATATGTGTGTGTAGTGTGTATAATTAATTTGTATATATAAATACCCATACCTGCATGTATATTTAAGAAAAATGTGTTATTAAAGGGTTAGTTCACCCAAAAATGAAAATTAAGTCATTAATTACTCACCCCCATGCTGTACCAACCCCGTAAGACCTTCGTTCGTCTTCGGAACACAAATGAAGATATTTTTGATTAAATTTGAGAGCTGTATAACTACCACATTGGCTCCTAAGGGACTGCCTCTTGACGGCCCAGAAAGTCAATGAAGAAAATGTTTAAATATCCCAAGTGACTACCGTGGCTCAGCTATATGTTTATCAAGCGACGCGAATACTTTTTGTGTGAAAAAACAAACAAAAATAACGAGTTTATTCGACTATTTCTTTTCTTCCTTGTAGGCCAGAACGAGACTTCCTTAGATTTCTACGACGCATGCGCGAGAATTGCGATCTGAAGTAGTGTAAGCAGATCGCAATTCTCGCGCATGCGTCGTGGAAATCTAAGGAAATCTCGTTTCTGGCCTACAAGGAAGAAAAGAAATAGTCGAATAAACTCGTTATTTTTGTTTGTTTTTTCGCACAAAAAGTATTTGCGACGCTTGATAAACATATAGTTGAGCCACGGTAGTCACTTGGGATATTTAAACATTTTCTTCATTGACTTTCTGGGCCGTCAAGAGGCAGTCCTTTAGGAGCCAATGTGGTAGTTATACAGCTCTCAAATTTAATCAAAAATATCTTCATTTGTGTTCCGAAGACGAACGAAGGTCTTACGGGGTTGGTACAGCATGGGGGTTAGTAATTAATGACTTAATTTTCATTTTTGGGTGAACTAACCCTTTAATATATCAAATATTTATATTTATTTATAATATTAATTGTGAATAAATATATATAAAATATATACATGCACATATTTCTTAAATTTATACATGCATGTGTGGGTATTTATATATACAAATTAATTATACACACTACACAAACATATATCACAGTATGTAAACACAAACTTTTATTTAGGATGCGATTAATCGCGATTAATCGTTGGGAGTGTGACTATGTATAAACGAAATTTTCTGGAGTAACGGCTGGAATAAAATAGCAGACTGACTGAACTGCATCAATTGGGGCTTTCACACTGAGAACTCAGTTATAGGTTGTTGTGGCTTTGGTTGTTATGCTGGACTTTTATTTTGACAATGCTGAGAACGGCTCAGCCAGAACCTAAGCACACAGCGCTCCCATATCCGTCTTCATTAGTTTACATTCTGTTTACCAGTCCTATCTTATTCATTATTAGATAGAACTGTTAAAGCAGCATTATGTTACTTTTGAAATTTTGCTCTGGGGGTCCCCCTACAGTTGGGAAACGGTATTTTCTTCTACTACTGTCATGCAATCTGTTATGGTTACCCCCAAACTTTGCAGAAGGAATGAGTTCTCACATCTTGGTTAGACTCCAGTGTTGCATATGAAATGTCTTCATCCCAGGTACATTGGCATATATTTCAGCATGTCTTATGAATATAGTTTTAATGGACTTTTTTTTTTTTCAAACGTCAAAAGATCGCGTAGCTCACGTTTACAAGCCAGCGTCTTTATAGTAACTATTGGTTACTGTTTTACATAATGGAAATGCTAATTCAATTCAATGTTTGTGTGGTAGATAATAGCCATGTTGTCAATATTATAATATCAAGCTACCATAGATGAATCTGCCAATTTGACGAATCGATTTGCATTATAGCCTGAGGCAAGACACTTTCACCAGAAAAATAAATAACAAACATGACTTATATCAGACTGCAGACCTGTCATTCAACCTATTGTAATCCGATGTACCATCTCAAAGGTTTTGGAAAAAAATAAAATAAAGGTAGAAAAAATGACATAGTGCTGCTTTAAACAACGAAAGTAAACAAAAAATGATTATAGCATATGCAATGTGTTTGCCGATGTCGCAAGCTGTGCAGAAGTACCGGTACATAGGTAATCATGTTTTGTTTTGTCCCTTCAAAGTCACGTTGGATATGGAAGTGCCTGGACTTCGGTGTTCGTCCATCTATTGCTGCTTTCCATGTTCGTGGAGTAAATATAGGCTTTAAACCTTTTTTTAAATGGCAGGTGCCAGTGTTTTGCATGCGTTCAGCCAATCAACATGCACTTGTAGTTCCTATTGTGCTGGGCTAAACCCTACTCTAAAGTAGGAGTTAATTTAGTTCCCAAAAAGGCGTTCCTAGAACTAAAATCGTTCCCAGTTCCACGCCAAGAAACAGGCATTTCTGCCAACTATGAAAAGCTTGGAAAGCCCCTAATAAGCTTTCCAAGTTTTACCCGACAGACTTCACTTCTTTAGACAGGTATGATAATGCTGACATTTACACTCGCATACATTTTAAGAGAGAGAGAACATTATGTGAATAAATGACTTTGTTAGCGGCTCTTCAACATGAACCTGTCCTAAACAGCATGCCGCTGTGCACATCGCTCCTTGTTGTCCATGTCAGAAAAAGTCAGTCATAATAAATAAATGTCATATCTTATGTTTTCAGACAATGTTATTTACATATAAAAAATAACTGTTATTCATGATTGAATAGTGTCATATTTAATGAAAACTTATTTTGCTGTTAGTAACGTGAGGCAAAATGATGGATAATGAATAACTTACAGCAGGTGTGAACCCTTACCCTAACCAGGTTTGATCACAAAATTTAATCTCAAAGTACACACAGAAACTTATTGACCATGCACATATTACAGAAAAAAATCACATATTATTTGTGAATAAAGTTTAATTTAACTCTTCTGACAAATTTGATATATTATATTTGTTATTATACATTTGTAATATACAAAAAAAAAATTGTTTAGAGGGGAAGGGAAAGAGTCGCTTTGCAGCACTACGTATTTAATATAGTTATTATATATTAAATATTATACATTTATTTTTAATAAATTTATAGTACATTAACAATATAATTTTATTTATTATGCATTTGAATGGGAAAATAAAGTCACTTTTCAGCATGTCAAAATAAAAGAAGTATAAAAGGGCGTCTGTCAACCTAAGATGGTTTCGACCAGCCCAGTCATTACTGTGTTACGGGGTGCTCATTCAAAAAAAAAAGAGAGAGAGAAAAAAAAAGGCAATGACAATTAGATGAAGAGCAATTTATTGTATTGGATCATATAATGGAGACGAGCAAATGCATATATCTTGTAGAATTATCTGGCACAGTATCTGTGTATCTTATTTATATCAGTAGTTAGCCTCATCAACAAATAGAAAGGTGTGAGGTTTTTTTTGTAAATACGTTGTTATTATAACTGTAAGCTTTCATCTATTTTCAGACAAAAACACACCACATTCTCTTTTCAGACATGAGCCAATTAATCGTATCCTAGCAACAGCAGTCAATATGTTTCTTAGCAACAACATTTTGTGATATGCAAAATTGCATTTAAAGAGGCTTGGACAAATCACTATAGTGTCCCAGTATAATAAGCCATTTTATCCTGGGGTTCATTTGCCAATGACTGTTTAAAATGACCAGCTTTGGTTATTAAACTTGATATGAGCGTTCTTCATTCCCTGTTTCACTTTGAACTTTGAAATATTGCGAAAGTACTAAGCACTTATTGAATATTCAATGCTCACTCTACAAAGGACAAAAACATTAGTTGTTAGCAGTTGACATATCTCCAACTGTAAGATCACAATTCCTCACAACCTCCTCCTCAGCCCCTGATGGTATATTCATCTTGTATGTGACATATTGTTTATTTTGTGGAAAACCCGTCTTTGTGGATCACATATAATGCTCTGTTGGACTGTTTAGGTTTTGGCTTGAGCGCAGGTGTCTCAGGATGCTTTAGTCCAGTATGTCACTCATTGTTATTCAGTAATTCAGCTTATCAGTCACACTTTCAGAAGTGCCTACAGCATATTTTACAGAAGGGTGACAGGCTATTTGTACATTTGTGTTTGGGTGTATGTGTTTCCTGGGCCATAATAGAGAAGAATGAATATTTCATGACAACCCATATCCTTTTACACTCATGCAGTCTGGGCACCAAATCATTAGTTTGCTCCAAGCTGTCCTGAAAGTTCAAACACATTTACAGCTCATTAAAGGCCCGCCACGGTTATATCTTCAGGTTATTTGTTTTACTTCTTGATCATCATTGCTGTCATTTGGTTGATGCAGTTTTCTGGATTTGAAAAGTTATTTGTTTTGCCAGTTATGTTGAGAAATCGTGTTTATTTTGGCATGGACAGTAAGCCCTAACTCTGAGCTTGCTGATCTGTGTTAAGGCCCTTGTTGGCACTAAAACGCCCTGCAGAACCACTGACCTGGCATATCGTTAGAATAAATCATTCTGAGCCTACCCGACCGCCACCGTCACCACCTGGTGGCTCCTCGTTCAGGCAGGTGAGCATGACAGACACTAGCATCCATCCTCCATTTAGAAAATAATCTATATTTTTCACCACTCAAACAGGGCCAGAGGAAATCTGTTTTCATGCAGTTTCACCAAGAAACGGCTCTTTGCACAATGTTAAATTAATAATTATTTTCATGCGATTGTTAATAGCCTATATGTTAAAATTCTATACTGTTTTACCTAAAGGGATAGTTCATCCAAAAATGAAAATTTTGTCAGTTTTTACTGTCCCTCATGTTGTTCCAACCCCGTAAGACCTTCGTTCATCTTCGAAACACGAATTAAGATATTTTTGTTGAAATCTGAGAGCTGGATCACTCCTCCATACTTGTTCCCCCGAAAAGTTATTAAAGACATTGTTAAAATAGTCCAAGTGACTACAGTGGCTCAATCCTAGTTTATCAAGCAACGAGAATACTTTTTGTGCGCAAAAATAATGACTTTATTCAACTATTCATTTCCTTCTCTGTGGGCCTCGAGTCAGTTCACTAGTGTAACCATAGATATCCAAAATAAAGGCTAGATGTCTTAAGGCGGAGTTTCTATCGTCATCACCGGCGGCCATCTTGTCACAGGCAAGCTGATGTAAGATGAGTGGTCAGGACGAACACAAATACTCTTATCTCATTGAACGTGGCTATAATTATCTGGATGATTATTTATTTATACACTTATTATTCATAAGTATGCTGTGTCATAACTACATCTCTGACGTTTTTAACAAACCAAACCGTTTGAAAATCGGTAGAAAATTGAGCAAGTTATGGTTATTTAAATAGTACATGTACCATTAACACAATGTTACGAGTGAGCGAGCTGCCTGTGACAAGATGGCCGCCAGGTGCAGACAGCGACCTCCATTGGCCAGCAGCGTGGACGAGATATCTAGCCTTTATATAGATATCTATGAGTGTAACAGCGCAAGCTTCTGTTGTTGTACGTCACACGCATCACAAACATGACCAGCATTGGCCAATAGTGAGCCTACGTGTGATGTAGCCCTACGCAGTCACACTACGTTAACTGACTAGAGGCCCAAAGAGAAGGAAATTAATAGTTATTTGTTATTTTTGTTTGTTTTTGCGCTCAAAGTATTCTTGTCGCTTGATAAACTTAAGATTGAGCCACTGTAGTCACTTGGACTATTTTAACGATGTCTTTAATAACTTTTTTTGGGACGGCAAGTTTCAATCCCTTAGAAGCCTATGGACTAGTATGGAGGAGTGATCCAGCTCTCAGATTTCATAAAAAATATCTTAATTTGTGTTCCGAAGATAAACGACGGTCTTACGGGGTTGAACAACATGAGGGTGAGTAAAAAAATCCCTTTAAATTAAAATAAAAAACACAACAAATTCAGTTATTTAAAAAGCTACAAAGACTCTCAGTCAGAACTGTATTCAGACCAAATTCAATTTTTGTTCCTTCCCCTATTGAAATCCAATCAGATTTAGCATGTGTGAATGGCACAAAAAAATCATATTCATATCATATGTGGTTTGAAATCCTTTTCAAATCACATTCCTGTAAATCCGTTTCAGTCTGACTGCTCTAATCGGATTTATGTCATTCTCATGCCACGTAAAACATGAACGTCAGACGTTGTTATATAGAAATGCTGAAAGTCGCTGCAGAAACAAGGTTGTGTTGTTGCAAAGTGCTTGACGAGCAAAAAAATGACAATATAACGGAGATCTGTTTTGAAATTGGCGGTGACAGAATAAAGCCCCTCATACCACATACAGATGTTGTCCTATTTACAATATAACCATGTGTAGCCGCCAGTACATGGTCATATTGTAAGGACAACACCAGTATTGCAAACCCCTCCATGTGTCAGTTGTTGTTGTTGTTTTATGTGTATCCATAGTTACCAACATTGTCATTTTGCATGGTCATTGCAATAAAAACCAAGGCAGATATTCCGGAAAATGAAAGAGTGGCATGGGACACACAAATCGGATCTAAACAGTTGCGATACACAGTGTTACATAGTCAATAATTTTAAATCAGATTCCAATTGGATATGCATTTAGGGCCAGCAGTGTGAACTTGAAGTGAATTGAGACATCACAATTCTGAAGTGTACAATATGAAAAAATAAATATTTGCTAAAAGTACATTTAACAGTTTTATCCAATTATTATTGGTTTTAAAGATTAACACTAGGTGATTGCTATATAATGACGAAGGTAAAAAATAAATAAATAAAAGGAGCATCATTTACTCACCCTCATGTCGTTTCAAACCTATCTGACTGTCTTTCTTCTGCGGAACATAAAAAATAATTGATAAACTACTTTTATCCATTTTGTGGTAGTCCGTGTGGTCCAAAATGGCATCTCATAAAAGAAGATAATTCATAATGATTTGGAACAACAACGTGAGGAGAAGTAATTTATGGAATTTAATTTCCATCCCTTCAAGTCATAAATCAAACCTGCAATCTTTTCATTTAAATGAATTTGAACTTCTAGACTACTCAGCCCCCCATTTCACCCCTCTTTCCTTCACTCACATTCTTTGTTTTCTTGGACTGATGGAGTACTACAGGCTGTCAGTGCTCCCAGTCTCCTTTATTATTCCTTCTCTTATGGTCTTTTTATACACAGTGATCCTAAGTCTGCATGGTAATGCAGTATAATTAATGAGATACCTTACAGAGGCCAGCACTGCAGTCCAATTTTACTTGCCTTCACATTCATATATTCACTTGCGATCCATGAAGGCCAGGTTTGGTTAAAACGCTGACCATGACAAACTTTCTGCAAATCAGAGCAAAATCTCAGTGCCAATGGACAATGACTGAGCAAGCCACATATTAGATGTTTACTCCCTTTTTTACGATGTCTTGAGTCTTGACTGCTACACAAAGGTTGTTTTTTGCCATATAGACAATATAGGACAACGATCAAGATTATAAGAGGAAATTGCAAAAAAAAAAAAGAGACATATGTGGTTAAAAGGTCATAAAACTCCAAACTAAGAGTCCACAATGGCTCCTGGGAGTGTTTGACAGAATCCATGTGTTTATACGTACAATTATAAAGCTTAAAGTTCACCACTAAAGCAGCTTCGGGGCCAGAATTTTTAACACCTTTAAAGTCGGTTTGTTCCAGTACAGCACCTTTGTGAAACATTATGCCTCTATGGTGTAAAACAGACCCTGAGTGTTTGGGGAAGCGGTCAAAATGTCACCGGATCAATGAGTGTTGGCTCCTCCAATGTCCGACACCATTACAAGCTTTCAGAACTTAACTCGCCCTAAGCTTTCACCCACATGAGCAGCATTTTGGTTTGTCTCCTTTCTTTGAGCTCGTTCCACATCTGTTCTTTCCCTGCGACCTCTGGGGCATGTTTTGCTTAAAGAGTTTCTTAAACAGGACTAGGAAAATCTCGGTAACACTTTACAATACGGGTGCACTAATGTGCATTAATTCATCCTTAACTAATGCACAGATAATCATGAGTTAATGTAATGATAATCATGAAGAACTAAACCATTAATTGATGATTACTGCATCAGCAACTAATAAAGAGTCAATATGATTAATAGATTAAGTAATACATGAATTGCTATTAATTCAATGTGTCATTGTGTATTAATTCCTTAATAACATATTTTCTTAACTAATAGTGTAAATTAATGTGTTAATTATCACAATTAGTCAAAGCTATGCACTTCAACTTTCAGTTGTCTGCTTTAATTAATCATTAGCGAATGATTTGCAAAGGTATCATTATGCTATGCCTTTACTTGATGGGGCACATCATTATTAACTAGTCATTTAGTAATTGTAGTAATTTGCACATGAATTTGCACTAACAATGAAGTAATTAATGATGTATTAATGCATATTAGTGTACCTGTCATATTATCCGGAAGTTGAAATACAAGCCTTTGGCTCATTCTGGTTGTTAACATATTAATTAATACTATTAGTTAAAAAATGAGTTATTATGGAATTAATCTACAATTACATATTTAATTAATAACAATTTATGTATGAACTAATACATTAACCTTACAGGCTCTTAATTAGTTCCTAATGTGGTAATCATTAATGAATAGCTTAAATAATCATTAGTTACACATTAATTCAGTATTATCTGTGCATTAGTTAAGCATAATGCTTATTAGTGCACACGTATTGTAAAGTGTTACCAAAATCTCTCTTCCCTTCTTCAATCTCTCCTCCTGTCTCTTTCTCCCTCTCTCACTGCAGGTATATGAACGGGGAACTAATGTTGAGCAGTTTGTGACCCGATTCCTGTTGAAGGAATCAGCCAATCAGATCCAGTCTCTGCTGAACTCCGTCGAGAGTGCTGTGGATGCCATTGATGAGCAGCATTCATCAGTGGGGTGAGAAAGAGCATCACCCATCATGACCCAAAGCATACGTACCACAGTTCCATCAACACAAATGTCCATTAGGACATCAGTCATCAACAGTTAAGTAGATTACATTACATCAATTGCGGGGTTTAAATGCACAATAATAATAAAGCAGGTTTGGCATCTCACCCGGGTATGTGATTGAAAGCAATCTATAAATTTGTTTATTGAGCTGCCGTCATGCATTTGAATATGATTTGATAACTAAAGTTAAATCCAAAAACCCTTTAATCATCCTTGTTTTCCCTGTTGTGACCTAGATCCTACCCCAGTAAGACCAGCCCACGCGTCCCAGATAGGCGCTATGAGGCCCCGGTGCCAGATTACCCTCCCAACAACAGAGTCAGTGCAAAGGAGAGCATGAGGAACATCAACACGGGTGCAGGTGAGGTGTCCAAACACACCTTTCAAGATACAACTAAATGTGGACATGCATTCAATTGTTTACAATAGGAGTTTGATAGCATTGTAGAGGAGATATAATAGCACTAATATTATATTGCACACCATTTGCATTTGCATTTTTAGGCATTATGAAATGACTGAAGCTCAAGTATGTACTTATGGAGTAGATGTGTTCTGCTATTCAAGTCTGAAAGCATCTGAAATAACCACAATGGTACCAAATTTGCAAAGTGACTTACTTTTAGAGACTGAATCCACTTATGTCTCCAAGTATCAGCATCTGTTTATGTGAGCAGAAGCAGCTGTGATGAGACATGAATAAGGTTGGGATGAAATGGTTGGTTCTTGCCTCGTACGCCAAGAAACCTCTCATTTATTTCTTCATTTACATAAGCTCTGTTCCAAACCCTAGTGAGCTCTACTACCTAGATAGACAGCTGCCTTCTACTTAGGTTGATTTGGAATGGTACAATGTTATAGGACTCGGGGAAATATTTATTGAGACTTGGTGGCTGTTTCTCCGCCAGGGTGTTTGAGAGGAAAAGACAGACTTAAGCAATATTACCCCAGTTAGAACAATTGGCACATAGATTAAAGATGGCATTTTAGCCACTCTTTCAATCCTGTTTTTCTTTAGCAGAGATTTACTCAATGACTTGTTTAATGGTCTATTTGGCATGTTGCTTTATTGCTTCTTGGGGTTTGTTTTTGCAAACATCGCATAAATCAATTTGGTAAGGTTCTTTTTTTTTTGTGGTGCAGACTTGGTGGCCAACTACATTATCACGCAAAACATCCGCATTTACCATTTCTCATGCCGTCTAATTGCCGAAAGCCAAGTTAAAGTCTGACAAAGATGTGGTTCGCAGGCTCTCCCGTGGGCTTTCTGTATCAACACACACCACATTTCCATTACTGATGAGATTTGGGCCTGAGCTCCTACAAGTTGGTTACGAAACCACTCTAAAGAGACGCTAAAACAACACAAAGCCTTTCGTGTGCCAAGTCAGCACACACCACACACCAACCACAGTCCTGTATGGATGATGCAACGGAAGAAATGTGTGAGTTTTTAATGAGAAGGTGGAAAAAAAGGTCTTCCTCAAAGCGTTTCTAAGCTTCAGTCAGGAGTTGGAGATATGGTAACAAATTAATTCTAGTGTTTTTCTTTTTTCTGTAGCACAGAGAAAAGCAATTTATGAGTCTTTTTTTAAATGTCCATCTCACTTTCTTCATCTTCTCAGTGCTAAAAGAGTAGTCATGCAGTCAATTTCTTCAAAACACCCAAGCAATACAGACATTTCTTTTGCTGTGGATTTATCATTCGAACAGAAACCGAGCTTATTTGGAGCAGTGGCTGATCTTAGTCCTCATTTCAGCAGGGATGTTAAAGGGATAGTTCACTTTGAAATTAATTTCTGATATGTTTTAGCTTACCTCAGGGGGGATCCAAGATGTAGGTGTCTTTGTTTCCACAGCATTTTCAATTTTTACATTTTTTGGTCAAACCGTTGTCTGTCAGTCATACACTGGAGGTGAAGGGGGTCCTCAATCGGTTCACCTCAAAGCATGCACAGAGAAGTCCAAATTAAACATGATTTAATGACTCGTAAATGAAAGTACACATTGATGGCCTAAGACACGAAACGAGCGGTTTGTGTGAGAAAACGAACAGTATTTATATCGTTTTACCTCTTGTAATCATAGCCATGACAAAATGATCTGACGGCACGGGCGCTTCGGTCTGCGCATGTGCTGGAAATGATCTCTTTGTTTATACAGAGATTTCGGAAGTTTTACCTTTCACTAAACATATTTAGATATACGGGAAACCGCAATGGAAGACGATTTCGGTAAAAGGTAAAACTTCCGAAATCTCCGTGTAAATATTGAGTGACATCACACACAAGCGATCATTTCCGGCGTATCATTGAACTGATTCAGTTCGGTTCAGTTGGACATTGAACAACTGATTCAGATCACTTGGATTACACGAGGTAAAACGATATAAATACTGTTCGTTTTCTCACAAAAACCGCTCGTTCCGTGTCTTAGGCCATCAATGTGTACTTAGTCATTAAATCATGTTTAATTTTGACTTCTCTGTGCATGCTTTTTGGTGGACCCCCCAGTGCATGACTGATAGACAACAACGGTTTGACTGAAAAATGTCAAAATTGAAACTACTGCGGAAGCAAAGACACCTACATCTTGGATGCCCTTGAGGTAAGCTAAAACATACCAAAAATTAATTTCAAAGTGAACTATCCCTTTAAATGCCATTTGAGCACAAAAAGCTCCCGTCAATGTGCACACTCCTTATTGGCAGTAATCAGTAGATCTCAATTGTCCGCTTTTATTGTAAGGCTGGCCCGTCGATATGCCAGTATTCTTCGAGTGACACAATCGAAGAGGTCTGTTTTATGGGTGACGTTCAAACACTGTTTTAAATTTCCCCAAGACACAGATAAAGCTGACTTGGCTCACAATAAAAGCGCCATTCTAGCTGTCAGCTCCGGCAGGGAGAGCCATGATTGGAGCATGCTGTCCAAGCTGTAGTTTATGAGCAACGGGATGAGAATATTGATCAATACTTCTGCGAGACTTGCTTTGCACAGGGCACTTTTTCTCCCATCAGTCAATCATAAGCTTTTCTCAAATTGCTTTCTTTCTCTCACTCTACTCTCCTCTCTATTTCTGTTCATCTAGCGCACACACAACACACACAGGCTCAAAGCTATAAATCTGATATACTGTATAATTTATTGTAGACACTAGTGAGTCTTTTCTTTTTTTATGTAGAGATTTATTTGGAATTTTTTATTTATTATCTAGGGCTGCCCCTGACTAAAGATTTGTCTAGTTGACTAGAAGTCATTCATTTAAGCCATTAGTAGACTAATTGCACGTATATATCTATCTATAAATTACAGATACGTCTGTCTGTTTGTGTGTCTGTCTGTCAATCTGTCTGTTAATCGAATATCTCTCCATGACAGGTGTCTTGCTACGGGCACAAGGAAGTGCAGTGCCTAGTTTGACATTGTTTGGATTAGAAATGCAAAATATATCGGTAAATACTGTATATCTGTATAAAAAAACACAAGTTGAAGTTATGGTTTAAAAATGAACATTCTGACATTACAGAGGGTTGTGGTTTAAAAATTGTGGTTTAAAAGAAACATTCTGCCAGCTAAACATTTAGGCCGTGTGTCCACCCAAACGTTTTTTTCCACAAGTAGTGATTCTTTTCGGAAAAAGTAGCGATTCTATTTTTTAAAAGTAGCGATTCTTTTTGAAAAAAGTTGCAATTCTTTTCAAAAACGTAGCGATTAATTTTTTTGAAAAGTAGTGATTCATTTTTGAAAAAGCATTGATTCTTTTTGAAAAAGTATTGATTCTTTTATGAAAAAGTAGCGATTCTTTTTTTTTTTTTTTTAATACTTTATTTTTTTTATAGATTCAACACATATATACAAAAATTAAAGTTAACAAAAACAAACAGATACAAACACAAAAAACAAACAAACAAAAAAACACAAACAATCTGGATTACCTTAACATTACAATTTTGTGAAAGAGATACATCAACTTCAGACCCCTTCCTGTCGTTGAGATGTAAATACAGTCCATTTTCCCCAATTATTTGCACATTGGTCCTCTTGAACTCTTATCTTAAGAGTCAACCATTCCATTACACTTATTTCAGATACTAGTTTCAGCCATTCATCTCGTGTTGGGGGGTCCGACTTGTACCATCTTTTTGTAATGGCCTTTTTACATGCTGCTAACAAAATTTTAAACAGGTATCGGTCTGCTCTTGACACGATGTTTCCTCTCATATTACCAAAATACAGCACATGGCTTAGGTATATCGTAACCCAAGATTTCAACAATAACCATGTGGACATCCTCCCAAAACTGTGTAATAACAGGGCAGAGCCAAAAGACATGCGAATGGTTTACATTTACCGCTCCACACTGTCTCCAACATGGTTGTGGTACTGACAAAAATGTGCTCTTAATTTTAGGCGTAATGAAAAATCGTATTACATTTTTCCAACAGAATTCCCTCCATATACGAGACGATGTGGTAGATTGTTGTGTATTCCATATATGTAACCAGTCTTCTTCAGATATATTCATATCTAGCTCTTTTTCCCACTTCTGCTTAACATATGATGTTGTATTTCCCTTCCTCTCCATCAGTTGCTGGTATAATGTAGATATTATTCTGTACTTCCTTGAGTTGTATATTCCTATTATAGTTCTAATTATACCGGTTTTCCCCTGATTTACTTCCTTCATATAAAAATCCCTTAATTGTAAGTATCTGAAATGATCCTCATTGTATAATGTAAAGTTTTGTTTCATCTCTTCAAAACTCATAAAATTCCCGTCCTTCAATACTGTACACAGTGCTGTTATTCCGTTCAGTGACCATTGTTGGAATCTCTGGTCAAGAGTATTCGGGGTGAAGTGTCTGTCATAAGCTATCCATCTAAGTAAAGGGAGATCTGCCTCTAATTTGTATTTTCGTATTATGCTGAACCACAATTTTAATGAAAACTGGGTGATAGCATTCATCTGTTTAAATAAATCTTTAGCTTCACCTTCATCCCCAATAAGACTTTGAATTTCCCTCCCTTGTACATACCGCTCTAGGTTTTTCCATTTAGCCTCGTAATCCTTAGCACACCAGCAGACTAAAGGTCTAAGTTGTGCTGCATGAAAATATTTCTTAAGATTTGGGAAGCGATTCTTTTTTAAAGTAGCAATTCTTTTAAAAAAAAGTAGCGATTAATTTTTCACTTTTGAAAAAAGTAGTGTAAAAAATGTAATTATACATTTGTAATAGTCTTATACTATAACATACTTTACCAATTCCTGTGGAGTTTTTTTTTTCTGCAACTTACCGACTAATACAATTTTTGGTTGACTAAGCCTCTTCTTGTCGACTAACGTTTAGTCAACTATTAGGGGGCAGCCCTAGTCAATACTAATATTGGATTACCAATATGGAATATTCAATTGTACTTGCTAATTTCTCCAATTTTTTTTTTTTTACATTTAGATTACATTTATAATATTGTGGTGCCTAAATGTGTCAAATAACGGTAAAATACTAATCTACTGTAATTCTACAGTATGGATACAGTGAGATAGCTTTATAGCTTAAAGAATACAAACTTAAACTCTGTTGTATAGCTTATACAGGTAAATGAAATTGTGTTTTTAAAAAGTTTAATAATCAATCATGTTTAAGTACAAATTTGACCAGTTACGTACGTTTCTCCTGCCAACGAGCACTAGACGGCCAAAACCATCAGGCTGAGTGCCACCAGGAAATGCACAGTCTGAAAGTCTTAATAAACACTGAAATTTGGGAATAAATTATGTATTACAGCGGATCTCTGTTTAATGCATTTATAATCACTCACTTATAAGTACTCTCAAGCGCTATTCCGGCTTGTTCAGTTTCAGCTAATCAGTCATCGTTCAAGTGATTTGGATGTGAGAAAAAAACACTCCGACCAGTCGAACAGTCAGTTTAAAGTTCCATCTCCTCTCCACTTCCATTAGTTTTTTTCTATTTTCCACATATTTTGCTGTCATGAGCACCGCGAACACGGATAGGAAGACTTACTCTTGCTCTAACTCTTGTGAAACACCCGTACAGAACCATTGTGCTATTACTTGAAAAATGCACCAGTCCATACGTATTGGGTACTACAGTACAAAACCGTAGTACATAAATACAGTAGATCAGTGTTGAAAATGGTCTGTAAATTAACAGCAGTTGCTTTTCATTGTTTTTTTTTACAGCAGATTACCACTGTTTTAATGGAAAAAAGTATGTTACTGTCAGAATTTGGCTATTGTTTTTACAGCAATTTTATGCATGCATAACATAATTTTACTGAGATGTTCATCTTCCTGTTCATGTTTATCTTCAAAGGGTCATTGTACTTCATAATGTTCCAATCTTGGCAAAACATTTTCCAATTTTTCCAGTGTTATTATATGGAATATTATTATTTTTATTATTTATTTAGATGATTTTCACTATTCTCCGTGCCTTTACACTCTCAGAAAAAAGGTACAAAAGCTGTCACTGGGGCTGTACCTTTTCAAAAGGGAAAACTTTTGACCATTTAAGGTGCTAATATGTACATTTTAGGTACTAATATGGACATTTAGGTGCTAATATGTACATAGGTGCTAATATGGACATTTTAGGTACTAATATGTACATTTTAGGTACTAATATGGACATTTTAGGTGCTAATATGGACATTTAGGTGCTAATATGGACATTTTAGGTGCTAATATGGACATTTTAGGTGCTAATATGTACATTTTAGGTACTAATATGTACATTTTAGATACTGATATGTACATTTTAGGTGCTAATATGGACATTTAGGTGCTAATATGGATATTTTAGGTGCTAATATCTACATTTTAGGTGCTAATATGTACCATTAAGGTACTAATATGCACCCTTTAGGTACTTTTGGAAAAGGTACAGCCCCAGTGACAGCTTTTGTACCTTTTTTTTCTGAGAGTGTATAAGGTTTCAGGCCCTGTTCACTTGGTCCTGCTATTGCTATGGTAACAGTTTATAATGTTCCAAAATGTCTCCCCTCCTGATTATGCTGGCCTCATCAACACAAGGGAGGTGTTAGAGTATAATTGGTTTGGCACCTCAAGTGGGGCTGATTTCAAAGGCAGGAAAACCTTTTCCCTCATTAATAGGATCTGTCATTGCATAAAAGAAATAAGGGTAGGGTGAAAATCATGATTCATGTTAATCGCCCTCCACATTTGTTTTTATGCGAAACGCAATATTCTTACAGTGCGTACTCTTCCTTTATCATTTGCGGTGGCAGTACCATGGTACAGCCATGGTATCAGGTGGTACATAAACCAAAAAAAGCATGTTGGTATATTATAAGTGTCATCTGCAAAAATGTGTAAGCTCAGTAATAATGTCGGAACGTTTGATTCACCCTATCGCATTGCTATGACAGTCACTCTGAGACGAGGTTTCAGGAAGAGTGAAACATCATTGAAACCATCTGCCTCTCTGTGTCTGTCAGGAGCTGTGGAGGTGAGGAAAGAGGGACTCGAGGCACAGATCAACCGACTGGCTGAGCTGATTGGACGTCTGGAGAGCAAGGTAAGAGGTTCATCTTATAATACTGCGAGGTCGAGTGCTTCCTCCTGGGAAGCGTCTTATAATAATGAGAGTGAGAATCCACAGACCCGTGCAGATACAATCCAGTGTTATAAGAACCAAAAAATAAAAAACATGATTGTTTCAGATAACATACATACATTTGAGTAGATATTTCATATTTATTTGCTTATTTTTCAAATAAAAAGATCCCATCTACAGTAACATTGTCCTAAACAGTTTATGTTTTAGATGGTGGCAGTTATTGATTGTGAGGGGGTGAAATAAAGGAAAAATAAGAGTCAAATAAGGTTTTCAGATTATGGTGATTGGCTGATATCCCTGTTATTGTTATATCAGTCTGTAAATTACTGTAGCTTTGCTTGTTACAGCATTATTGTAATTATTATTTTTGAAAACTGCAGTAACCTGATGAGGCTTGGTTTTATTAATGTCATTATAAACAAACATTATAGTGCAACAAGTATACATTACCATTCAAAAGTCAGCCAGTAAGATTCAAATAAACTTTTATTCCATAAGAATGCATTGATTAAAACGTGACAGTAAAAACATTTACAATATTACCATTTATATTTGAAATAAAGACTTTTTTTAAACTTTCTATTCATCAGAGAATCCTTGAAAGGACAGTTTCCACAAAAAATATTAAACAGCACTTTTTTTCAACATGGATCATGTTGGCAACTGAAAAAATTAAGCATTGCCGCATCGCAGGAATAAATGCATAGATTACAATTTTGCTGTTTTTTGGGGGGTTTTTTGGTCAAATGAATGCAGCCATAAATCTTACTGACCACAAACTTTTGAACGGTCTGGAAATATCAAAATATCAATATTGCTTCCTTTCAGAAGTCCACCGGTCGATTAGGAAGTAAAAATTGCACATACATCCACTTATGCACACACACACTCTGGTAATTACACACATTCATATGTTAAAGCATGAGATGAGATTCAGATTGCATTTAGCAAAGCCAGTAATCTTTACTCCTTATAGTTATTACTTCCATTGCTTGGGGTGCAGAGCAGTGAAGGAGGGCAGGAATGAATCGTTGAACAAAGGAAGCAATTAAACAGACCTGACAACAACAGCACTGCACTAGTTAATGGCTGATTTTTTTACCCTTTTTTATTCAACACTTATGTAACTTTTCTTTCTTGGTTAAGTATTATTTTACCATCTCTCTTTCTCTCAGTCATTTTCTTATGCGTGTCTGTTAGACATTGAGCTCAGTGCACTAATAGAGTCCCCAGTTAATACTGGAGTCTTTGGCAGGCTGGTTCTTATTGCTGGAGCTATGAATAGTCATACCAACCCAACTGGTTTATTCCTCTCTCAGTGGAAAGGGAGGTTGTGACACATCCTGGTGAGACGGTATGAATGAGAGGATATCTGGGTTGAGCAGTGGTACTAGGAGATGTTTGGGGTCAGTATACTGTACGTAGGAAGAGAAAGTATTCTGTAGAGCTGAATTTTAAACCCTAATTTTGTAAATAGACTACCATTCGAACGTTTTTTAAAGAAATTAAGACTTTTATTCAGAAAGAAGACTATCAAAAGTGACAGTAAACCCATGTATAATTCTCAGTTTCAAATAAATGCTGTTCTTCCTATTCATCAAAGAATCCTGAGAAAAAATGTATCATGGTTTCCACAATCCACATTAATATTAAACTGTTTTCAACATTTTAATATTAAAGGGATATTCCACTTTTTTTGGAAATAGGCTCATTTTACAACTCCCCCAGAGTTAAACAGTTGGGTTTTAACGTTTTCTAATCTATTCAGCCGATTTTCTGATATTTAGAAGAATATCAGTAACCAGACAGTTTTTGGTCTCATTGACTACCATAGTAGGAAAAAAATATATATACTATGGAAGTCAATGAGACCAGAAACTGTCTGATTACCGATATCGACAGGAGCCATCTTAGAAAATAGTCTCGACAAGTCAAACCACGAACGTCGTGCTGAGTGATCTGAACTGAATGAACGGCGTTCGGAGATCGACTTATCGAGACTGTTTTCCAAAGATGGCTCCTGTCTGTATTCGCGAAGTGGACTGTCTTAATAAAGTATCTTCTTATTAAACGGTCTGTACACTTGCAAAGTTCTCAATGCTTCGGTTTGCATGTAGGGACCCTCATTATGTTACTGCGTTAGTGTGAGGCTATTTTGAGCCTTGTTAGTGGTATAAACTAGCGATTTCTTTTTACTTAGTCAATGCCCCCATTGCTAGCATTATACGCTAAACAGTTTTTAGAGATAAAACACTTTACATTCGATTATCATGAAAACAAATCTCAGAGAACGGTTGAATAGGTACCGATGTTTTATTAGACCAAAAGTTCATTGTTCGCCGGAGTTCTCCTTTAAGTGATGTAGAATATAGTCACGCATATTAAGGCATTGATATGTGCTTTATAAGTACTAATAAACAGACAATAGAAATATGCATGCTAATAAGTAACACTTTAGTTTAGGGTCCGCTTCTTTTTAGTTTTCATGAAAATGGTTCTTTAATGGCATAGCTGTTCAAACATAATCTGTGTTGACCTACTACTACACCTTCTTGACAATAGCCTCGTTTCCATCCACTTTTTGCGCTGTTATGTTATCGACAAAGTGAATATGCGAAAAAAAAACAATACGAAATTTGCCGTCTCCTGACTGTTTCCATTCAATTGACCTTTTACCGATAAGATTGTGTGCGTGATGACGTCACGAATGACGAAAGCGATTTGTCGCATATGTTTTGGTGTATCGCAAAAAAAAAAGTGACTTCAGCCGTTTCCATAAACATTTTTATTTATTTATTTATTTATTTATCGCAAATTATACCTTTTGAGGTTCCAGTCAGCACACCCTCAACACCAAAACAAACAAACAAGAAAATGGAGAGAGTATTCAGGCAGTTAATTGAAATTTGCCAACTTACTGTCATTTCAATTAACAGTTACACAAATAATTGCAAGTGTCCGAAATATCAGAAGACGACGGCAGAATGAAGCAGTTGCTCATCTGATAGGGCTCGAAAACTACCCTTATTATGCGACGAAGCCCAAGCGTCTGGGAGAGACCACGCAATAAGGCGTTCTGGGAGGAAGTTGTGGAGAGACACTTTACAGAAAGTCTCTGGGTGCAACATTTTAGAATGACACGGCCGACGTTTGAGATGCTGTGTGGATTCATTGGTCCTGATGTTGCGCCTACCCCAGGTTGCCACCGACCACCGGTTCCAACACGAAAGCGGATTGCCATTGCCCTCTACAAGCTGGCAACCTGCGCCGAGTATAGAGTGGTAGGCGAAACTTTCGGGGTTAGATTTCTCTGTCGTTTCCCGTCAAAAATACATGTTATATCATTTCCTTCCATTAAATGGAGAAAATAACGAGTCTCCTCATCTGTCCACGAAAACCGCTCCCGAGTCCGCCATAGTGTTTGTTGTGACGACGACTGCACCTTGCGCGTGAGGAAATTATCACGTGACACCACATTTTTTTGCGTGAAAGCCCTTTTTCTCGACAAAAAGTGTTTCCAAACTCGTTTTTCGCGACATTTAAAATATCGACATAACATTTATGCGCTAAAGTTAAACGGAAAAGGATTGTGTCGACATTTGCAAAAAAAAATCGATAATTGGCGTTTCCATCAGCTATATCGGTAAACATTTTGATGCGCAAAACCTTTTTTCGCAAAAAAACCCTTGGATGGAAACCTGGCTAATGTTAATACAGTGTGTTGAGGTAAAACATTGCAATATTTTGAAATACCTCTTTTCCATCCACCCCTGAAAGCCATGCAACTTTTTGCAATCGTCATTTTTTGGCTCGCCTTCAAGGTTAAGTCAAGTTAGGGAAAGTTTCCAGTTTCCACGTCAGACTCGGCCCACTGTGAAATCTGCCATAGTTGATCAATACAACTATTGCAGCACACCTGGGTCTGTGCAGGATTTAGCTCTAAACATCCATCCTCAGAGCCTTCACTTTAATTGAAATGTCAAACATAGCACTGTACGTCTGTCCTGTCCCGTTCTCCATTCAGCAGACAGGCCAGCCTGACTTCAGTGACCCGCTTTGGCTCAGAGCTGATCAGTCATCAGAGTGCTCTTGTTGTCTGCATAATGCGCCCCCACAGCTTTAGGATATGCATCATTTCTTTTTTCTATCCAGTTGTGGCATCCTGATGGCCTCCAATCGCTGTGGAGACTAACGCTCATGCCACTCCTGTAGTCTTCACACTCGACAGTACGGCGGTTGTCATTCTTGCTATTATTTTTGATGGATAACCCTCTGTCGCTTTTATCAGCGAGAGAGACAGCTGCACGCATTTGTGGCATCATTACTGGCCATTATGTGCTCTGTCATTCCATGATGGTAAAAAATATTCCACACCATCCCTGTTCACTTCATGTGGATGGACTGACTGGAGATACCAATGTCTTGCATTGATGAAGCACATAATAATTCTTACATTGCGGTGGTGTTAACATTTCAGAGCCAGGACTGCCGTTAATTCCTCTTGAATTCATAAAGTACGTATATTTGGAATATAGTGAGAATATTTGAATTGTAGCCTATACTGTTCTTGTTCTCAGTATATATTTTTTATTATGTGCATTCATCATTGCATCCCAGTGACAGTGCTTATAGCCTCTACATGGAGGAAGGAAATAATGCCAGCAGGCTTTCTCTCAGTGCTCAGATTCTTGATTACTAAAAAAAAAAAAGTCCAACAACTTTACCTGCCATTATTTGATAAAATAGCAGAATTTCTAGTTTAAAATGAGACAAATAGTATGTAAAAAAAAATTGTATACAGTACATGCTGTATGTGTACTTTTAACTTTGCTACTCAGCAAGGCCATAACCATGCCTTAAACATTGGGGAGAACCAAAGTTAATTTTATTTTTTTATTTAAAGGAATTAAATAACTAAAGGATTAAAATAAATTTTAGGAAAAGTGAAATAACTTGTGAATAGTAGTCAACTTAAACTATTTGCTAATAAGGTTAACATTTTAAAAATATGCCCACATTCACTCTTATTCATGTCTAAAATCGAATATCTTCTTGTCAGTTATAAATTACATGAATAATATAAATTACACTATATTTTCAATTCAAAATAGTGAAATTTCATTTAAAAAAAAATTGAATAGTTTGCATGGATATTGCTATCTGTCGCTGAACATTTCTAACATAAAACAGTAGTCAAGTATTAAATGTATAGCTACACGCACCACACACTCTTTCACTGTTAACTAAAGCATTGCAACTTTATACTTTATTGCAAAACTTTGCAATGAACTTTGCAATTTAGTAGGCTTGAAGTCGTTCAGCCTCGGACGCGGTGCCGCGCGCGCTGTTACACAACGTTTTTTAGGTCAAACCGTTCGTGTCTGTCGGTCATATAATGGAGGTCTATGGTCACCACCTCAAAGAGCATGCACAGGAAACTTTAAATGAGAAAACGAACATTATTTATAATGTTTTTACCTCTTGTTACCACAGCAACAAAGCGCCCGCCCCCTCAGATCTCTTGGACGTGGCTGTGGTTCCAAGAGTTAAAACGATATAAATACTGTTTGTTTTCTCACACAAACCGCTCATTTCGTGTTTTAGGCCATCAATGTGTACATACATTTACGAGTCATTAAATCATGTTTAATTTGGACTTCTCTGTGCATGCGCTTTGAGGTGGTGACCATAGACCTCCATTATATGACTGATAGACAAACGGTTTGACCTAAAAATACCAAAATTGAAACTACTGCGGAAGCAAAGACACCTACATCTTGGATGCCCTTGAGGTAAGCTAAAACATACCAAAAATTAATTTCAAAGTGAACTATCCCTTTAAGCCCCTGCAGTGTGAACACAACCTTAGTTTTAGAATACCATGCAAAAGAGTCGAGACATTAGCGCATGTTTACATGTGTGAACGATCCATACTTTTATGTTTTGTAGACTGCTTTAGACTTTTTTTTTTCTTGGTAAAAAGTCAGGCAGATGTGTTTGTGATTGATATCTGAGCTCACGTGATTGAGTGTTTGCCGACAGACAGAAGCAGCGAGGGGCAGCTGAGGGGGACAGTCAATTCACTGGTGGCTTTTCTGTTCTGGTTTGTGTTGCAGACAGTTTGGTTTGACCTACATCAGCGACTAACAGACACTGATGGCACAACTAGCGCAGTAAGTACTAAAGCATGTCTTATATACCAAAGAGCATGTTAGAAAACTGCATAAAATCCTCCAAGACAATGCATGAACAATCCCCCGACAAAGCTTGGGTCTCTCCAGAGCTCCTCGTGCTGTTCCACACACCTGCAGCAGATCTGCCACCTGTTCCTCAGGATTTAGTCACATTTCTAGTCTCCATATGAAAGCACCAGCTCAGTGTGTTTAACACCAACATGTTCCAGGAGTCATTTGTGCCTTTAAAAGATAAGAGGCAGTATCACGCTACACCTCACATGACCACGAATCAGTCTCGCTCTGTGGACTTAGTGATACACACAGCAGAGCATGATGGGAATGCACAGAAATATCATACGGATTTGTTCGGTTAAAGTGTGGGATTTAATCTCTTGTAAAACTTTGTGGTTTAAAAGTTTTCGATCTAATAAGGAAAAGATTGCTGTGTTTAAAAAAAAAAAAGGAAAAGGTGCAACTGAGTTCAGTGTGTAACAGATCTTTGCTCAAATTGACTTCTTATTGACATTGCAGGGATCAGGGGTAATTGAATCATTCCTTTTTACACTTTGTCAATTTCAGGGCAAAATTGGGCTTCAAAATGACAGCTTTAGCGTGTGCCTCTGTGTTTGTTGATTAACACAAGCTTTGTTTTGGGAGCCATTAGATATTTCTGGAATTAGTTCATCCCACCTATAATAATATCAGGGTCTCCTGCAGTGTTATCTGCCACGATTATTACTAGAGCCCGACCGATATATCGGCAGACCGATATTATTGGCCGATATTAAGCATTTTCCAAACTATCGGTATCGGCAGTTATAATGGCCCATAAATGAATATTTCACAAATAAAATAAAAATGGACGAAACACGCTTGAACCATGTCACGAGTGTTGGAGTTGTATAGTTTGTCCACCAGAGGGCACTCTACACCGTTGGCAACACTCGTTGAGTTGGTCACGATACATACATTGCTTGAATAACAATTAAAAAAACATCCCCATCAGTTCTCTTAACTCAAATAAGCATGACAAAATTTGTGACTAATCATGTCCAGTTTAAAAAAATAAATAAATAAATAAAATATCGGCCGATATATCGGAATATCGGATTTTAAAACTCAAAAATATTTGTATCGGTATCGGCCTTCAAAATCCTTTATCGGTCGGGCTCTAATTATTACACAGAGCAGAAAAGAGCCATTTTAAAACAGAGTTTTTTCTGTTTACAACTGACTATTGCTCCATTTGCTTCTGGTAAATTGCATGCATTTTGACATTTGGATGACCTAATCCCAGTCACAAGTAACAGGAATTTGAACAGTGATGCCGAATATTTAAATGAGCAGGTAGATCTTCTTAAGGATTACAGCAATAGTGCTTTTCTTCACACCCTCATATATTTGAATATGTATGAATGCATATATTAGCATATAATTACTGCTACTTACGTTTTTGATTTTCCTCCTGTAAATATTTATGGAAGTCATTACAATGAGCTATATAAACAAAATGTTCAGGCATCTAAAATGTGTTCCCACCTCCAGATAGAAGAAAACAAAGGCTTTTTGGAGTCAATAGCAGAGTGGAGATGCGGCAAGAAGGAGAGCTCTTATCTTCTCTTCAAGACATGTTTATAGAGAGTGGACTAATGACTGATCAGTCCAGTGGCTCGATGCATCTGTTAGCTCAGCAGTTTAATACTTTCCAGGCTTTATTCACTGACTTCACTAGACTTACACCACCCGCAGTGCTTGTCTTGATTGGCCAATGTGAATATAAATTAGCTGATAAAACCCCCGAGGACAGACCGAAAGTGAAAGGGAGAGGGACAAATACATATCTGAGAGCCATATTTGCTAATTTGGAGGGAATTATGGGATGCAGAGAGGGACAGTGAGATGCCCCCATTTGTGCCTTTTCGACTCAACCCATTTGCATTAAGCTTTCCATTATTAGAAACCCAGTTATACTATTGAATGGTCGTGCAACACAGACGAGAGAAATCCGCTATTTACCTTTCACTTCCTCCTACAATGATGCAAACATCGTCATTTTACGTCATTGTAGGAGGAAGTGTAAGAGGGGGGATTTCTATAAAGACTACAAGCACTAGATCCCACCCTTTTAAACCCGCCCATAGGGGGTTGGGCCTAATGCTCTAACAGACCAATCACAGATCAGT
Organism: Pimephales promelas; assembly: GCF_988280905.1. Taxonomy (NCBI): domain Eukaryota; kingdom Metazoa; phylum Chordata; class Actinopteri; order Cypriniformes; family Leuciscidae; genus Pimephales; species Pimephales promelas. The sequence continues at coordinate 33,438,697 of NC_142778.1, forward strand.
GCCAGTGCGTTTGAGTTCACCGGCAGAAACTTTTTGAAAAGATTAACGAAGGTACTGAATACCAGAGGTGGGGACAAGTCACACATGGTCAAGTCCAAGCAAGTCTCAAGTCTTAACCATCAAGTCTCGAGTCAAGTCTCAAGTCGCAGTTCAGATAAATCAAGCAAGTCAAGTCAAGTCAAGGGTTCACCCTAAGCAAGTCAAGTCAAGTCCTGATAAGTTTCAAGTAAAGTCAAGTCACACTACTAAAATAAATAGAGGTAAATTTTTTCGATACATATTTATTTTTGCACAGAAAAGATGAACTTTTATACATATATTATGTATCTTACATTTGCTATATTAATCATATGGATATCTGTGCTACATTAATATCTGAAAATAAAATAAATTGTGTTGTTTACACAAAACGTTCAGAGTCTAAGATGTATCGATTCTAAGATGTATAATCCAATCTGTCTAATTCAATTTAATTGAAACGGTCTAAAATGTATGAAATCTAAAATGTAATATCTTATATCTTATATAAATGTAAAATATAAAATGTATGAAATGTATGAGAATATAAAATGCAATTTTTTTTTTTTTTTAATTCAGTAGTTTTTCTTATCATAGCCAACAAATGTCTTCGGAAACTCCTTTTCCTCGATTTACTGAAACCTATATGTAAAACGCATTTGCAGCTGCACAGCCGTGTATATATCTATGCTGCATATACAGACATCCCAACCTACAAGAATTCATTTCAGGGAGGTATATCTCAATGAATGTAATGTTGGGGGGGGGGGGTTAATATATGTTATATTAACATATTTACAATATGTTTAAAATAAATACAAAATAAAAATGGTAATATGTTATATTAACATATTTTATATTTAATAAATATTACATATTAAATAATATTATGTATATTATATATTAAATTGACATAAATATTAACAAATGATTGTTTTAATTATGGAATTCTCCATAATTAACTCCTAAACTTCAGTAGAGAACAATTCTTTGTAAGGAAGGAGGGGTTTCTTTATTGTACATTTATTTGCATGTAGTAGCCTATGTAGCATATGGTTTGCGTTGCTTTAAATTGGTCAGTGCAGCGCTGACTATTGAGTGTCGCTAGGAAACACGTCCGCGCTGCGCTGACGAATCGGCTGCGCGGCTCGGATCATTGAACCGTGCAGATGACATGTCTGCGCGGCACGAGCTCTGTAAAGCCCCGCTGTCTCGTCCCACTTTTGGTTTGTTTGGCTTCCCATATCTCTGCCGTGCACACGCCACACGCTATGTATGTTATACGCGCAGTATCTCGCTCTAGATTCCGGGAGATTTTAACTCATTTGCGGGCATCAGGGAGACGCTATCAATATGCGTGAGACTCCCGGAACTTCCGTTTGGCGCGGTTTGAATTGAGCAGCGTAAAGGCACAGATGCCGATATATTGATGCTGACGTCATAATATATATTTTAATTAACTGTATTGCTGTTTGTTTATTATATGTTCAAGTCATTGTCGAGTCTTCCACTTCAAGTCAAGTCAAGTCTCAAGTAACTTGTTCTCAAGTCAAAGTCAAGTCAAGTCATTTTTGTACTTTAATCAAGCAAGTCACAAGTCCTGAAAATTGTGACTCGAGTCAGACTCGAGTCAAGTCATGTGACTCGAGTCCCCCACCTCTGCTGAATACACAGATGCATTATGGAGGATTGGGATTACACAAAGTGTCGGCCATCTTTTTTTGGAAGCTACACTAGCAGGCTCTTGTTCTGTGGAGAAAGCTGAGTTGTAACTTTAGGGGTTACCGTCCTCTTTTTCACGGACATGTCCGGCCGTCGATGTCCGGGATTCAGCTTTTGCTTTCTGCAGTCGCTATTCATTGTTCACATGCACAGCTTTAGTTTCAATCTAACTGAATTCATTCCGATTGGTGAATCTGAATGTAGTATTTACATGAACGCTAAAAAGTGATGTGCGTTTTAACATTGCTAAGAAAATTCCCGCTCCTCCGTGAGAGATACGAGACCGGTGCGTCTCACAGGTGTCGCTCATCGTAATCACGCCACCGGCCTCGCGCCGTTCTCCCGCGGCCCTCACTCGTCCCGCTCGCCACAGTAAACATGATGAATGGCGACTGTAGAACGCAAAAGCCGAATCCCGGACAATCTCGAAACACATTTTCGGGCAGACTCATCACTAGTAGCCTAGACTTGTTGTTTAACCACTGCGCTCTGTTACCAGTAGGCGTGGCCTCCTAAAGCAGTGAAGCAAGTGCATTCTGGGAGTTGTTGTCTTTCAACCACATGAGCCAAAAATACATTGTCTGGCTTTTCTCAGTCTAGAAAGCTCCAAATTCAAAAATAATTTCACATTTCTTCTACATAAATGACCCATTTTAAATACACATTCATCTTTCCAGAGGTGGAGTGACCCTTTAAGCAAAGCAGTTTATTTAAAGAGATGCTAAACTTATATAATGCAACAACGCAATGTAGTCAGTGATTCCAGAGAACGGATAAATGGGGGTAGAAAGATGCCAATCAGAAAGAACTGGGACGGTATTCCCCAGTTTCCATGGTAACTGTTTCTTACATTTTTTTTATGGACTTGTACTGTACCTAAGACGTTCTCCTCACTCACATGGTAGGAAATTGTGCACATAAAATATTCTTCCCTCTTGTGTGTGTGTGTGTGCGTGTGTCTGTTTCTGATGCATAATGTAGAAGTTGAGCAGTTCAACTCCACATGGGGGTCTTTAGGGTTCATTAGTTTAGGTTCCCTTCTGAGCTAAAGAGACACACATCATACACATACGTAAAGCGCATTGGCCACATCAGGGATTGCTAATTCTGCATAAAGCCAAATGAGAGACATTGCAATACACCCATGAAATATTACTAAAGGAAATTTAAAGTGGCTTCTGTCAGAGCGAGAGATTTAAGGATTCTAATAATACAATGAGAATATCCCACAGAGCACAAAGCCTTACGCTATGGGTCACATTTGTATCGTCTACCAAGCTATGATTTATCGGTTTATTCCACAGCATTGAGTCTGAATGAAGCCCCCTCACGGTTCAAACAAACACTGAAGACTAATGAAAGCCATTAGTGCAACCGGTCTCGATGCGTTCGGTTCAGCCAGATGTCGAAATGCAAAGAAAATTGGATTGCGTATCCTCATGCATTCCTCTAATTATTCTTATGTGCCTATCAGATCAAGCCTCCAGTGGAGGAGAATGGGAAAACAGAATGATCCTTATCATTGTTGTGTGTAGGTCGGCTAATGTAGTGTTTCTGATTGCATTCTGGCTAGTGTAGGGTGGCATAGTGCTCTTGATTAAGTTCAGGGTTTATTACCAGGCTTCTGCTCTTTTATTGCCCTCGCCTTCGGGGAACGGGACTGCTGTCAAATCCAAGGGCCTAATGGTTTCTCTTGGGTTTTATCTTCCCCACCTGCTGAGGAACTACACATGCTTTATTGAAGATGTGACAATTTAGTTATAGCAGACACCACACACACCAAATATGCCCTGATATCTCCTAAAAAACATGCCCTTTTTCACGTTTCACGTTTTTCACATACACAACCGTTCAAAAGTTTGCGGTTAGCCAAGCTGCATTTATTTGATCAAAATACAGTAAAAAATATAATATATGAAATAGTATAAATAATATTTTAAAATGTCATTTATTCCTGTTATGGCAAAGCTTGAATTTTCATCATCATTACTCCAGTCTTGAGTGTCACGTGATCCTTCAGAAATCATGATTTGGTGCTCAAGAAACCTTTATTTATTTATTTATTTATTTATTTAGATGGGACAATGCATATTAATGAACATACAAGCATTGTCGAACGTAAATACGCCGGATTTAGCACAATGCTAATTTCCATCCGTTGTCCCCTAACACAGACAAATACAATCCAAAAACAAAAACAGACACACAATATACATATCAACAAAACACATGTGAAATTAAAAAATATATATATATAAATATAAATAAATTAAGAATAGTAATAATCATAAATGTTCCTATAGGCCTATCTTATAGAGAATGTATTGTAGTACCTTATTAAATTATATATATATATATTTTCAAGGTTTCTTTGATGAATAGAAAGTTCAGAACAACAGCATTTGGTTGAAATAGAAATCTAAGTCTTAACTGTTATTTTTAATCGATTTAATGAATACTTGTTGAATAAAAGTAATAATTATTATATAAAAAAAATTGAACTGACTCTTTTGAACGGTAGTTATTTATAAACATTTTAAAGGATATTACTTTAGGTTGAAATGATTTGCATATTGGCATCTTAAACCTTGATGATATTCAGCATATAAATGCAGATGTTAATCAACGCTCCAGGCTCCTCGGGGTGCTCTGCGGTGTGGAAATATCTGCCAAGAAATTATAATATTTAAACCTATCATTTCTTAGTAATACTTGGTATTTAATCAAGTCTCTTAGACTCAATAAAATTGGTTCAAGATGACAGCACCAATTTAGAAGCGAGTGGGAGCCCTGAGTGACATGTTACACGAGAACGCCGAGTCAAAAGCAGTTCGGTTTCATTTCCGTGAAGGACTGAAATTTACCCTTTATGAAATGTTATGAAATTTTGAAACAGCAAATGTGTGGGGTTTTTTTTCATTATTTGTTTCAGGGAAGCAGGTTTAATGCCTGCCCTGTTATTATTTGTACTGAACTTGATTTGGTAGCCAACCACACTCCCTCCCACAATTCTACATCATTTGGATTACACTGGGAATTAATTAGTTACTTAGGCGACGATCCAAAGGAGTTGCTGAATTGATTTTACACTCTGGCATTTTTCATACTGTATATAATTCTCCTCCTGAAGGAATAACCAAATGAAGATTAACCCTTGCTTAACCTTTCAGCTGTAATATAGACCATAACTCTTATTAAATTAGGATCAAAGCTTTTAAGACCGTTTGCTTTTCTAAGCAGTCTTAGAGTTAAAGGGTTAGTTCACCCGAAAATTTAAATTTTAAATTCAATTTATTCATCATATAAAGCGATTGTGTCTCTTCTGAAAATTTGGACCAAACTTCTCAATTCATATGGATTAGTTTAAGGATCTATGAACTTTTTGAAGCATCAAAGTTGTAGTTGCGTAGCTGACAGAAAGCTCTCAGATTTCATCAAAAAGATCTTCATTTGTGTTATGAAAATGTTGAGTAATTCATAACAAAATTTTCATTTTTGGGTGAAGAAAAGTCTTTATAACGTATGGTGTCTTAAACCCTTAAGTCTCAAAATAAGTCTGGTTTTATTTATTTATTTTGCCTCAAGAGAACATTAAAAATATGACAAGACGTTCCCATCATCCTCCTAGACTCACAGTTCTCATTATGTATTCAGACGATTGGAAACAAACCACGTTCTCTCTGTCCCCATCCTATCGCTCTTTTTCTCTCTTTAGTCCCTCTACCTGATCCGCCAGGAGATGAATGTTTCCCAGAAGCAGCTGGGAGAGTTCTGCGAGGCCCTGAAACAATACCTGAAGAATGTGTCTACTCAGAGAGACTGCTTCCAGTGAGTTGACTTCATTTGTCTTACTTTGACCTTCTAGTATTTTTCTAATTCCCTCTTTCTCTGTCATTGCATCTTATAAGTATGTTAGAACAAAACTTTTCTGTGCTTTTTTTTTATAGTGCTGTCAGGCTTAAGTGTTTTCTGGTAAGGGAAAGGCACATCATTATTAAGTTTCATATGTTTCAAAATGTCTGTTGGAGGGTAGCAATAACTGCACTGCATAACTGCTATATTTCTTAAAGTAAACCTGTGCCTCTCTAATAAATGCATGCATCTCATCAATGTGTATTTATCCCTGATGTGTTGAAATAAGACACTGTATCGTTTTACCTCCTTTAGATATAGATGGCAGGTGATGTTATTCTAGTTCATGAATTAATGATGAAACTGGTTAAACAATTGCCGTTTTTCTGATAGTGTTGTTTACAAATCGTCCTGAACTACTTTAAAATCAGTAAGTTACTTAGTTTTTCACCTGGGTAAAACTGGATAAACTATTGTTCAAAAGATTAGTATCAGTATTTTTTTTTTTTTAATTAATTAATAGTTAAATTATTCAGCAAGGATACATTAAATTGATTTAAAGTGACAGAAAAGGCTTTTACATTGTTACAAACAAATTTTTTAAATGCTTTTGTTCTAAAAAAAAAACATCATGGTTTCCATTAAAAAAAAAAAAAAAAATCATGGTTTCCACACAAAAAAGTAGCACAACTGATAATAATAAGAAATGAATTGAGCACCAAATCGGCTTTGCCATCACAAATACAATTTGAACATAATTTAAAAATTGAAGGCAGTTATCATAATTGTAATAATGTTTCACAATATAACAGTTTTTAATGTATTTGTGATTAAATAAATGCAGTCTTGGTGAGCATAAGAGACTCAACAAATCTTAATAACCCCAAACAATTGAACTGTGGTTTGCTTCATTTTCAATTTTTTGGTCAGGCCATGACTGGAGCATTTTTCAGCCCCACACCACTGTATAAAATAATGGTGTAATAGCAGTGAGTAAAAGAGGCCCTTTATTGTGTAAGCTCCCCGAGACCGTTCTCTGAGAGGGGGTTTTGTGTGGCAGCATTTACTGCCGTCATGATTCACATCAGACTAGTGAATAATTGATCAGTGAGAACATCTGCAAGCTTCTCTGCTGAACTGTCATCTCTGTAGCCTCCCTTATTTCTTTCAACTTTCCTCCTCTCATGTTCGGTTCGTGAAACGGTGATTGAAATGCTCTTTGATTTCTACTGCAGCACATTTTATTCCGATTAACTTATAACTCACTGACCGACTTGTTCAGATACTTTTGTTCACTGTTTTGCAACAATAATAATTCTGTACGGTTATTAAAGTCAACATAACATCAAAATTGAACCTATTTACTTTTTTTGAGGGATTCATTGGAGCAAGAAAGAATCATGTCTTGATAATCTTAAATCTAAATGTAGCTTTCTCTCAGTGTTATTTTAATCATTGATACACTAGGCTACTATTTTGAATTAGATTTCGTTTTTATATTTGCGTTGACTTTAAATGTCTGACCACAATGTTTTCTAACATGTGGGCGACCCAAGATTGAGTACAGCTTGAATCATTTCCCCATCCAGAAAGCGTTTTGCTGAAAGTTTGAGGAGTCTGTGGGAGTTGTCAGAACCTTGTTGATTTATTGAGCTAGTGCTAATCATTGCTGTTTTGTTGCCTAAGAGCTGCAGCTCTAGCTGAACAGAAATATCTGAGGAGTTACTGCCATCAAGTGGAGTGTCATACAGTACAATGAATGATTATGCTTCTGTTAACGTTTTCAATATGGCAGGTTCATTTCCGTCTCTTTGAAAACATTTTCTTTATTCTCACTGTTTGTTTCTAACATTGTTTTCCCTCAGCTTTCTGAATCTGTGTTGATGAAGTGTGTAGTGTTTTTTCATTGTTCTTCTGTTCACCTCTCTCCAGTGTGACGGCTGTGCGGCTGCCTGACGGCCTTTCCTTTGTGGTGTACGAGTTCTGGGACGGAGAGGAGGAGTGGAAGAGGTAAAACGCCTTTTCTCCTGTGTGTGACTGTGTTTGTTGTGTTCACTGGGATCTTCGCTCTTAACTCAGCACCTGAACTATCACGAGACAAGTCATGAGAAAAAAAAGCTTTTACTTAAAAGTTAAAGGGATAGTTCACTTTGAAAGTCATTTTTGGTATGTTTTAGTTTACCTCAAGGGCATCTAAGATGCAGGTGTCTTTGTTTCCGCAGTAGTTTCAATTCTTATATTTTTAGGTCAAACCGTTCTTGTCTGTCAGTCATATTATGGAGGTCTATGGTCACCACCTCAAAGAGCATGCACAGAGAAGTCCAAATTAAACATGATTACACATTGTACACATTGATGGCCTAAGACACGAAACAAATGGTTTGTGTGAGAAAACGAACAGTATTTATATCGTTTTACCTCACAAAGCGTCCTTGGACGTGGCTGTGGTAACAAGAGGTAAAAACTATATAAATATTCTTCGTTTTCTCACACAAACCGCTCGTTTTGTGAAAAAAGCAAAAAGTTCCCCACACAGATTTTGCTTGTTTCCCTCGAAATTGCTGCACTGACCAACAGAAAGTAGGGGTGGGAATCTCTAACGCCTCACGATTCGATTATGATTCAGAGGCCTGCGATTTGATGCTAAAGCGATTATCGATTATCTGAATCAAGTAAAAAGTACAAACTAATGACCCATAAAGAATTAACGTACAAGATATTTTTTTAACATTGCAAAGATCCGACACGAAAATAAATGTGTGCCTGAACTAGGAGCATACTTGTAGTAACTGAATAATATAACAACGACTGGTACAGCCATAGACAGTAAAAGAAATGGACAGAGCCATCTCATTGGAACTTTTGCTAGGTATTCTGATTAATTATTTTGTCATTTTGCCTCCACGTTTCCCCGATTGCGCGCGAGCTTCTTCTCATGTCCATACGGTAATCTCTCTACTGTGCGACAGAGTCGTGTGGGTATAACGCAATCGTTAGCCTACTTTCACTAAAACTGCTTCTATGGGGCCATAACATAATGAAGCATTTTATACATTGTCGTGTTTCTTTAGAAATAAATAGACAAATGGGGTCTTCAAACGCCTCAGATGTAAAGTTATTCGCTGTCAAAGTGACGCCAAAATGAATGGGAGTCAATGGGAATGCTAACGCAAGTGAAGTTCTGCTACAAGATGGCAGCTCCCGCGAGGCTTCTGGATTACCCCCTTGATCGCGTCTCTGTTATGTGCACACCGCAGACGGTCCGGCGGCCACTGCACTTCCGCGCTTCCAAGTTCCGTCTTTCGCGTTCCGTCAATAATATATCTAAAAAAATATTTATTTATTTTTTGGAAAATCAATTTTTGACATTTGTGAATCAGGATTCAGAATCATTCACGTCCGCATCGCCATGCATAAGAGTCGATTTTTACCCCCCCCCCCCCCCCCCCCCCCCACCCCTAACAGAAAGATGCTTGGTTTGAAACAGACTAGTTTAAAAGTGACTTCTGTGTGAGCTTCATACATCACTACACTATTGACAGTGGACCTTTTTCTGTCTGAGAAATGTGATCAAGCCTTTACAAACACTTGTTTTTCGATTAATAACATAGCTTTATTGGGCTATTTACATATCAAACATAATTTGTTTGTTTTTTGGAAGTTACATTCAGAATCCACTTTTACAGTAGGCTATACAATTGATGCTACTTTGCATCTGAAGATATCAGAGTTCTGGAACTGTGTTTATTTTGCTCCTTTTTTTAACCGCCTCTGCTTCTCTCTCAGGCACCTTCAGACTGCAGCTTGCAAGGCCTTCCAGCATGTCAAAGTGGATACTCTATGCCAGCCCGAGGCTGTGTCCTCTGTCGCTGTGCCTGGTGCGTATCACTGCCGCCTGCCGTAGAGGCTGTTATGGGCTATGGTGCCAAACCAGCCTTTGATGCTACTTTATGAGAGATGTCAGTACATTTCACAGCCATTATGCGCCCTGCAGGATTAAGTGCTCTGACAGTCTCTGCATTTAGTGTGTTCACACTTGGCATGTTTAATTTGATTAAAACGAACCCTGGTGCGATTTGCTCTGTCAGTGCGGTTCATTTGGTGCGCACAAAACAAGCGGGCCGAGGCCGCTGAAGAGAACGAGCTCTGGTATAAAATATGAACGCAAAAGACATGTAAACAAACCAAAAACGGGATATGTCACAAGATTCTCAAGCATACCTGTTTTATCTTGTCATAGTCGCGATGTTGCCCATCACAGTTTGATACAAGCATCAGAACCGCGTCTCATCGCAGATCTTCATGTGTGTGTGACGCTCCCTCCCGCTGTTTTGGCTCCTTTACACATTTGATAATGAGATCACGAGTTCTCAGCTAGTCAAATGTAGGCTACACACATACAACGAGAGCATTTAGCCCAGCACACAGCATTGTTTTAGATGTTGGGTAAGTTCTGGGTCCCACTTTATATTAAGTGGCTTTTAGTACTAGGAAAATAAGTACAATATACTTATTGTGTTCAGGTTGTATAGTAAAACACTTTTGCTGCTATTGAGGTGTGATATGGGTAAGGTTAGGGACAGGTGTGGTGGTATGGGTAGGTATCAGGGTGGGTTAAGGTGTAAGGGTAGGGTCAACTGTGTAATTACAAATGTAATTACATCAATTAATTACAGTTGTAATTACATGCATGTATTTTCAAAATATAAGTACAATGTAAAAACATGTATGTACACAATAAGTCCAATGTATCAAAGTAGTAACTTCAATGTAAGTACATAGTACTTAAAGCCACTTAATATAAAGTGAGACCAAGTTCTGATATGTAATAAAAGCTGACGAATCAGGTTGTGAACATATCCATATGCTTTTAGGTTCGGTGTTAAAATGCCAATGTGAACGCTCAGCGTTTTTGAGTCCAGACCAAACGAACCGAGCTACAGGTGTGAACACAGCTTGAGAATTCATTTCAAAATTCTCCATCAAGCGCCTTCCTTGGCATACTAGAAACCTTTGATCTGATTTCTCTTTGAATGTGATGTGATTTCAAAAGCCAATCCCTCACCATGCCTACCGTTTAGCATAACCGCAGCGGAAACGATTGGCTTGTATATGTATGCCGGTTGACAAATTTCCACCATATTTTGCAACGTGAAAGTAAAAGGTATTTTCAACGAATGTGCAAGAATCCCGATTCATTGCCTGCCGTAGGTAAATAACTAGTAGAATAACAAAGTGTAGTAAACGGTAAAACTATTTGCACTACAAACCAGTGTTTTATAATTATGACAATACATTAAAGGGGTCATGAACTGGCTTTTTAAATTTTATTATATTGTTGTCCGAGGTCAACTTATGATGTTCGCTTGTTTTTTGCATTCAAAAGCATCAAAATTGAATAAGTAATAGGGTATTTTCTACCCTAGTTTTGAGCCCAGCTGAAAAACACTTGGTTTTTATGGGCGTCTCGCACTGAAGACATGGAAGTAAACGCCCACTGCTGTGAGTGGAGAACAATTCTGCATTATAATGAGTTTCCACTAGAGCCCAACCGATAAAGGATTTTGAAGGCCGATACGATACAAATATTTTTGGGTTTTAAAATCCGATATTCCGAAATATCGACCGATTTTTATTATTTTTTTTTTTAAACTGGACATGATAGTCACAAATTTTGTCATGCTTATTTGAGTTAAGAGAACTGATGGGGATGTTCTTTTAATTGTTATTCAAGCAATGTATGTATCGTGAACAATTCAACGAGTGTTGCCAACAGGAACGGTGTAGAGTGCCCTCTGGTGGACAAACTATACAACTCCAACACTCGTGACATGGTTCGAGCGTGTTTCGTCCGTTTTTATTTTATTTTTGAAATATTCATTTATCGGCCATTATAACTTTTGAAAACATCCAATTTTGTTAAATGGCAACCGGAATGATTCGCCCATACATGTTCCACCCAGAGTCCGTGTGTTGCACCATTCCTGTCGGATCCAATATAGACGGCACAGCACCGTTCTTTACTCTTAATCGGTCTGCAAATCCAGCCGTGTTGAAGTAGGCGTTGATCTTCTTCTGCGGGGGTGGTGTTTTATCCATAGTTCCCCACTTTGAAAAACGAGTCGTTTGCTGAGCCTGGTGTCAATAAAAGCTTTTACTGGACTAACAAGGACATTTTCAGGTCTGAAACTTACAGGATATTCTCATAATATATGATGACCTCTTAAACCTCGCAGCGACAAAGCGACAAGATCCCATTCATTCACGAGCGACAGTGACCGTTGGCGACAGAATGTGGGCGTGTCAAGAGACAAGCGACAAAAGTTGAGAATTTTCAACTTTATGCAAATGAGAAGCGATTTTCGCGAGAGACAACCAATAGGAAAGAAGACTTTCGGTGGAGTTCACGTCACCGTCTTGAGTGCAGGCAAGACAGAAAGAAAGAGTACGAGGACGATTTCACTGTTTATGATTTGACTGTAAACACATACATGGATAATAAAATGATGCATGGAAAAGAAACTATCGACAGTCTCAGTGAGTTTAATTCATACATTTAACGTTATAGTTCGAGTGTGTAATTTTATGATGCACGTTTAACACTGCTGCAGTTCATTTTACAATTTCCCCTGCATTGCGTTGACTATTAGGGACAAGAAAATTGATTATTTGTCAAATTCGAATGTTGTTTTTATAATTTGTGACCGTATGAGTGAGTTTAATTTGTTCATTGATTGATCGTTGATCTAGTAAATGATTTAATCCACTGAACACAGCTGTGGAGATATAAAAACACTCTCCCAACAGCATACGGTTTCTTTTTAGCCTTAAAAGTCTTTTATTCCCAGTCAAATTAAAATTATATAGTTGTATATATCAGTTGTGATGGTCTTTTGTATAGATATGGCCAGACGTGCAGTCTACCAATAACATCAGAGCGACGAACGCCCACAAGCGACATCGCAGTTCAGAGACTAGCGACACATAGTGACTAAATCACTGGCGGTGTGAACGGGGCTTTAGATGTCAAAAGCTCAAGGAAAATTTGATTTCTCAGTTCATCACCCCTTTAAAATATTATAATAAGAAACCAGTTTGCAAAATCAATGAGCTGTGCTGGACAAACATAAAGACGTGCAGTTGAGGCATTAAATATTTACTGTTGCTTATCTGTTTGATAGTGACACTGAGTGACAATATCTCTCTCTCACTCTCTCTAGCCGCCTGGTGCAGCCTGAACAAAGACTAAGAAGCGAGCCAGTCTGCGGGTGGAACGGTCCCGCCTTATGCCTGAAACCCTTCTCTTCTCCTCCACTTCCCCCTCTCTATCCCTGTCACAGTCCCTGCTATCTTAACTACCCCCCTTTCAGCGCTCTCCCCACTCTGCCCCCCCTTCTCTTTTATAATTACTTGTTTACACAGTATCCATTTGATATTGAGCCAAAAGTAGTGTCGGCTGCAGAGAGCGCCGGACACAGCACCAGTTCCCTCTTCACCTCCATTGCAACGTACAGAGACGACACTAAAACTCCCCAAAGCGTTTGGGAACCTCACCTGGTTGATTCGCATTTGCATTTGAAACATCAACTTGCATAAGCAGTCTCTCCTAGTTCTAACTAAACGAGGCTGAGTAATATTTCATCCCAATTTAAACACGCATTCGCTGCTTTGCAAACAGTTCCCTTTGGTACAACTTCTGAGAAGACAAAAACTGTGCAGCAAAGTATTTCTACAGCTGTCCATGGACAATAGTGTTTCTGTAAAGGTCATTTGATACTAGTTATAGGTTGGTGTTATAAATACTTTGAACTGTATGTTCATGAGCCATGTAGAGCAGTGGTTTTCTAACCTGGACCCAGGGACGGATTATGACTTGTAAAGGCCCTGGGGATCGTGTTCTCCGTTATTTAACTTTAAAATGTAGAAATCTTTTCTTGCCTCTGGATCTAGAAGAACTGAGGGCCAACCCTCATTAGGACTGTCGCTTTTGAAAAAAATCAAATTCGAAACGGATATCAAATATCAAGCAATGAATTCGAATATCTACTTTTTTATTTGAAGGTCCATCTTTTACAGTCGAGTGAAGGGTGTACGTTTTTACTTTTTACGGTTCAGATTTAATAACTGTGCTAAAACATACTCTATTGCTCTCTCTAAGCCCATTTTGTGGGATCATTTATAATTAGGCAATAAAACATTATGCAAATGAGGCAAATGTAGTCTCACTTGAAAATGGGCAGTTATAGTGTAATAATAATAGATAGGTCTTTTTCCAGTACTTTTTAAACACAAAATTGACAATAAGTGGAGACAATAGTTGAGTGACAATACTTCTATAAGAGGTTTTGGGCCCAACATTTTCCAGGGAGCCCTCAGAGTCCAAGACCCTTGTTTAAGAGGCCTTATGTAAGCTATGAGACACAGCATTAATAAACATTTGTTTTCATTTGTTCACTTTTCAAAAAACTTTTGCTGATAATTCACTCACGTCTTTCTTTCTTCAGTCGTAAAGAAATTTTCCGAGTCAATTCGTTCGTTTCGTTCATTGAATGAACCAAATGACTCCGAAAAAGATTTGTTCGTTTTGATGAACGAGTTCAAACAGGAGAGTCACAAATGTGCGCCACAGAACAGAGCAAGGCGAGCATTTGAGCTTATAAAACTTAAACTTTGTTATTTATTTATTAAATGAGCGATCGTTTCGCTTGATCAATCGTTTAAAGCCCTTTGAACAGTTTGCACTGAAACTGTCTTTTGGACCTAGAACCGTTTGGTTCCCATTGGAGTCCATTATATGGAGAAAATCATGGAATGTTTTCATCAAAAACCTTAATTTCTTTTCGACTGAAGAAAGATTGACATGGACATCTTGGATGACATAGGGGTGAGTAAATTATCAGCAAAAGTTTTTTTAAAAGTGAACTACTCCTTTAATGGGTTTTCTGGACCAAACTGGATTGCACGGCCTTAAACCCCTGGGACCCCATAGGCCCGGTCAGTAATCCATCCCTGCCTGGACCCACGACTCTGCACATTTTGTATGTCTCCTAATTAGCACACTTGATTCAGATCATCAGATTGTTAGGGAGAGAGCTCCAACCGAGCGTGTCAGATAAGAGAGACATCCGAAATGTGCATAGTTGTGGGTCCCCAGGACCACTGATATAGAGAGACTGGTATTTTTGACACATACTGCCAGTCAAAGGGCCCACATTTACAACACACCAAATAAACATCTGCTCCAAAAGCACAATGTACCTTAACTATTGATGAAATGCTTATGTAAATGTGATTTGCTGATAGAGACTAGCGTAATAACAGACTTATCTTGAAAATTGTGTGTCGACCATTGTTGACTGGATCTAGGAAAGAGTGGCACTGACTTAATATTCCATCAGTTTTATTGCTTCTGAATTATCAAATCATTTCATTTCTCAGGACAAGCCGAAATTTAGTAGAGGATTTTTCAAAAGTGATGTTGTTGACCAGTAAGACTGTTGTGTTTGTGTGAATTTCTGGTTGGCTCAAAAACGTAAACAACTCGACACCAGGCGAAACCAACACGGCCCAAACTGCAGCGTTCCTTTCCCACCAATCCTGCCTTCTGTTTGGTTCGTTCATCCCTCACAGTGAGTGCATGTTACAAATGAATGTCCAGTAAATGATTTGCCGTAGAATTTAGCTATGCTACTTTAAATGGATTTTGTGCATTTCTTATTTTCTTTTATATTACTCCAGTAATGGAACAAAAAGAAACAACTATATTAAATGAATAAAACTATACGAGCAGTCACTTTTAATGGCATTGTTTGATGAAATACTACTTCTTATACCCATGTATGTTTCCGTATACTGGCTTTCTCTCTTATAAGTGAGTGTAGAGATTTATTGCAGGGATGCAAAGTATTATATTCGTCTTAAATTTGTTAAAATTCTAGATTATGTAGAGTGCTGCTATTCAATAAAGTGCTGAAAAAGGATCTGTCGTTGCATTTCTTTTTAAAGTCATTGCTTGTTGAAATGAAACCAGATGAATAAACATTTGTACATTGTCACTTATTTACAAATTGACTTATTGACTTATGGTTCCAAAAAAATCTAAAGGACAGTCCAAATATACTCATAGCTCCGCCCCTTTTCTGTCTTCCAGTTTGTACTTCCATGAAGGCATGAAGGTAAGATCTTTAGTATTTATTATGAAAATCTTCGTCTACTGACATTTGTTATGACGTCCACTTCGAACATTACAATGCTCATGATGGATTTCACCAAGTCTACCATTGGTAAATCCACTTCACCAATTACAGCGATGCCATGGCATAGAACTATACAGAGCTACCGCATTAATATAATTTAGCTCACATCTATGCTGACATGACAATGCACATCCAAATTGCAGAATATAAAAAAAAGACCACAAATAATTCAGATTTACATGACAGTTATTTTGTCGCGAGTTGTATTATTATTACATTTGTACATCAATCTCCATTGCAAGCAATTCCTCCACGGAGCGGTGTCAAAAATTCTGAAAGGCCATCAGTTAAAAGTCCTTGTGTTGAAGTAACGGTCAAAAAAATTACACTTCACTTAGGAGTTGCATTATCGCTATTGAAGTGCTCTGCCCAAAGATATAGATGCCACAGAAAAGTGTGATCATTCCCCATGCGATCAAAAGATACCTGGGGGTAAACAAGGCATAAAAACACTGTTATTGTACATGTAATAGAATGAGTGTGAATTCCATTAAACAAGATCCTAAAGAACTACACTTCTCTCACCTCATTGTAGGAGAAATTGACTCTGACTGCACCACAAATATTAGGCAAAGTCCTTCAATAAAAACGTTTGCATGTGAATATAAAAAATGTGAACACATCATGCTAACATGGAAAGCATTAAAAGAATCACATTATATTTATATGCTCAGACAAGGTGTTGTGAGAATCAAGCTGAAAATCATGCATATTAAAATGGTTCATATCATGAGGCAGGGGTCTCCAACCTTTTTTTTCTAAAAATGAAAGTCGCGAGAGCTACTCATGTAATACAATACTTAAATCTCTTAAATAATGTCTCATAACTCTCATATTAACAGCTATCCAAATTTAGAGTTTTTGTTGGCCTTAAATGACAGAAAATAACAGAATCAGAGATGAATTTGTACTTTGCATATTATACTGAAATTATAATCAATTATTAAATTAATTATAGTTGATTTTATTTTGCATCATAACTAGAGAAGAAATGGCATGAAAATTTCATTTCATAATTGTAGTGACCAAAATGATCACGGTTATCACAGAAACCTCTTCAAAAAGTACTAATACTTTATAAGTTTTATGTTGAAAACCAGCAAATAACAAATAAAATTGGCATCAATATGCACTTTTTGTTTACATAAACATTAAAATAATAACATTAAAAATTATGGCCAGATTTTAAAGGAGTGACTTGCAACATGTTATCTTATCTACTAACATGTTCAAGTTCAAATTAAATTTTGACAAAAAAGGTTTTAAAGTAGATAAACCTCACATATTTCAGGCTTTAAATAATTTTTATAAAAAGAATGACATTTACCATGCACATTAGCTTATCTTTTATTATTAATAGTAACATTTTCCCGTGGCGTCTGTTGTTGCTAAGCAACCAGGCACTGCGCCCTCCACAACGTAGCTAGCTACGGAGGAGAAGAGAAAAACACCCCTAGTGTTTGGGTCGGTTTGGGTGCATCCCGATCCTTCAAGTTGACGGAGCTTGTTATGTTGTTACGGAAAGGGGGAAGCTGATTGGTTGTTTCTTGTCACATGACCTGCGGTTCCTATTTTTTCATCTCGCTGCGCCTGGAAAAAATGAGGGCGTCGATTCTTGCCGCGCGCCTACATTTAAAATAACGAACTCGAACACGATATGTGAACGGTCCTTTGGCGAGCTACCTCCAATCAGACGGCAGGCCACGAGCTACTGGTAGCTCGCGGGCCACGTGTTGGAGACCCCTGTCATGAGGAATATTTTGTTCTGAGACATGCAGGAATGCATCAATGATCCAATTATAATTACCTGGAAATACAAAGATGAAGAAAGCACTAACCCCCCCGACAACACTGATCACTTTGCTGATGTCAGGAATGAAGACTGCTATGAGAAGAGTGACTGTGACCCAGGCTGTGGTCAAGGCAACACGTGTACGGCTCTCGTAAGACTCGGTCACCGCGGTGTGTTTGTGTCGCTGCCGCAGCAGTGGGTCCTGGATCACAGATCTACACGCATAGAGTTGTCAGTTCCTCTATAGATGTAACTGTTCTGTTAAAAAACCTTAAGACACAGTTGTATACCTTCCAAGCAAGACAATGATGGGGTAGATGGTGATGATTGAGACTCCAAACAGCAGCCTGGCGATGATCATGGTCACATCGCCCCCACTGTACGACATCAGAATATCAGGAGCAACGTTCTTCCCAAACGTCAGGTACCCAAAGACTCCTACAAAATATTCATCTGTTAAACAATACTCTCATTACTAAACTAAATGCCTAATCAAACATTATAACCTCCTCCCTGAATAAAAAAAGTGATCTGGTATGAGCCAAGAAGACATAAATATTCATATAAACCTTGGGTTCAAGATTTTTATAACGTTTTTGAAAGAAGTCTCTCCTGCTCGTCAAGTCTGTTTGATCAACAATACAGTAAAAATGTAAAATAACAGTTTTCTATTGAAGTTCGTTTCCGCCACGGTTGAGTAAAAAATATAGTTCTGTAAGTCAATAATGAGAAACTTTCTCATAATTATGACTCAGTTTTTTTCATTATATTGACAATAATGACTTAAAATTCCCCGTGAACCAGAAGTTGCAAACGACTTTTCTCTAGTGTTGTGACGTATAGAGTGCCGAAGTTATGACGTCACTTTGTAGGACAACTCGGAAGCTAGTGGCGCATGGGTTCCCTCAACCGAAAAGCTATGCATTTTCCCCATAGACTTTTGGAAAATCACAAAAAATAAGATCTGTGTTCAACAAAGAGTTGTGACCCTTACACGTTTTGTCAAGTTCATCCAAAATTTTTACATTTTGAAGCCCATATAAAGTAAAAAAAAAACACAATAAAGTAAAAAAAAAAAACACAAGTGTGTTTTATGTCATAGATCAAAATGTGAAAATATTTAGAGGCTTTGTTCACCACAGACCTTATTTCAGGCGATTTAGCTAAAACCCATTCAAAAATCACATAGACTTTTAGAGCGAGGGAACCGGGAGTGCTATGCTAACTCACTTTAACGTTTTGGCCTACAGAGTGACGTCGTAACTTCTATAAAGAGCCTAAGTCCCTCCCCTTCCGAGCAACCACCATGGGACCTTGTTTCAGAAAAATATTGTATGGTAGTCAATGGCGAGAGACCACAAATATATATTTTTTTTATCTCGTTTGAATTGTGCCCTGAATTACACATATGATGTTTTTCAATTTACAAACATCATATGATAGATTTTAAAGCCAAGAAAGTCGCAGTTTGATGTAAAACCATTGAGGTAGGCCTACAAGACTGAAAATACGTAATTACAAAGACTACAAACCCCAAAGGTGCACATTTTCTCTCAATGAATGAAGCTAACTTTACTGAGGCTAATGTCTGTCATTGTTTCTATAGTCTTACATTATAATCGTAACGTTACACCTTCATGCCTGAGTGTTTTGTACTCAATAAACATTTCTTATTTCTATCGATATTGAAAACAGTTGTGCTGCTTAATATGTTTGAGGAAACTGATACGTTTTCAAGTTCAAAAGAACGGCATTTATTTGAAATTTAATTTAGAAATGTATATAACAGATGTCTTAACTGTCACTTTAATGCAAAATGTCTTTAAAAAAGATATCTTACTGACCCCAAACTTTTAAATGGTATATAGTGTGTATACAAAAAACAGCAATAGCATCTGTCAGGATATAACTTAATCTAATGCTAATTATTCTATATATCTGGATCTATATAAAAAAAAGAAGCTAATTCAGCACATTTAGCACCATTTTTGCTAATGGGAAAAAAAGTTAATTATGTACGTAAAGCATACTTGCATATGAAGTGCATATAGAGTTGTGGTAATTGAGCTGTAATCACTGACCAGTGAGAGAGTAGATGAGGAGACAGATCAACATGGACACCACAGAGATGAAGACCCAGTGGGACAACTTCCTGTTCTCCATACTACTGTAGACAGCAATGCAGGCCTCGTGGCACTAAAACAGACACCGGACCAGCACATGACTACAGACATCAGATCTCCAGCAATCTGTCTACACCAAACAAAAGCTTTTCCTGTAATAACTAACTTTCTGCACTAGCTCATTCCTCAGCGATTCCCCTGCCGCACAGCTCTTTTCATATCTCCATTTCCCTCTTCTCTCCATTCCCGCCTCGTAATCAATCAGCCCCGGGCAGCGGACACAGAGTAGTTCTGCGCTATTCTACTATTCCAATTGGCTTTTTTATTACATTTTTGACAATTCCCCAGCGTTGACAAATAAAACACCTCAAAGATGCACCATTTTTCACACTTTGCATCTGACCTGACCTTAAATATTAAAGTGAGAGCAAAAACAACTTGAATTCCCCTCATTTTTAAGACTAGTATTGATATTCAGTGAAATAATTTCTCTTTTTCTCCAAGAGTCAAATGTTAGTATGTTGGATAAAAGTAAGAAAACTCACCTGAAAGCCAAAGCAAATAGTTGGGATGACACTGAACAGGGAAGCCCATGAGCTTACTCTAAACAATAATAACAACAACAATCATAGTTAAACAGGTGGTTTTACATTCATTTCTGAAACCTTTTGCTTTCAGCTAAATGCAGTGTTGGGGAAAGTTTCTTTTAAAAGTAATGCTTTACAATATTGCGTTGTTACTGCCTACAAAATTCACTTTACTTTTTGGAATAGAGGAAGACTTCAATAATAACAAAACAAAAATGAAACACAAATGTCATGTTTATCTAAAGACATTTTTGCTTATTTCTATGGTTGAATTGGATCATCAAAGGTCAGCAGCATGGACATTGGTTCATTCTTTCCCCATCATTGAAGAAATTTTCCGTCCATTATGACGTTTACTCGCCGAAAATTTATGACAACATTTATGTGCCATCGACTCATGGTAGTTGGTGCTATTACACATCTTCTGAAAGAGTAGAGAATCTCTGGATCAAAACACAGGCAAAAAAGGAGTAGAAACAAGCAATAGAAGCACTGTATTCTTTAAAAAAAAAAAACATCGCTGTTTTTAAGAAACACCCACATTCAAGTGTTGCTAAAAAAAAAAGAATGCATAAAGTTAGAATAAACCTTTTTTTTTTGTTGTTTAAAAGCAGACGCTATATGATCTTTCTTTCGATATATTGCCCGTTCAAACTTTTATACAACAAAATATTCATAAAATAAGGGCCATGACATTTTTGCAAAAATGATCAAAAACACTACCGGTGGCCAGCAACTTTTCTCTTTCTTTTTTTTTTTTAAATGCTGGCAGGGAAA
Source organism: Pimephales promelas (assembly GCF_988280905.1). NCBI lineage: Eukaryota > Metazoa > Chordata > Actinopteri > Cypriniformes > Leuciscidae > Pimephales > Pimephales promelas. The sequence continues at coordinate 33,459,824 of NC_142778.1, forward strand.
GAGTTATTAAAGTGCGATTAAATATATAAGGTATATTTGAGTGATTTAACATTTAATTATTGCGGGTTTTCATAATATTCTGAGTTTGCATTTCACTGTTTTTGTTCATTTTCAAGGGATTTTGAATCAGTTTTTGTGCGAGTGGGATGAGTAAATGCATGCTAACATTGATTCTAGAACAACAATAACTATCATCTTCACACAGTGTAGGCTAACTGTCAAAGAACATGTATTTTGTTGAGATGTGT